>NC_089769.1:28529622-28564622 GCF_040412425.1 Macrobrachium rosenbergii
AACTTTCTTTTGCCTTAACTGTTCAGATCTCTCTGGTTTCTTTTCTTATTATTCAGTGGGGACTGGCTGGCTGTGCTAATGGGCTCGTTAAATTCTCCGGTTTGTGGTATGTAACTGATAATGAGAACGAGGGCTAACCAACTGCGTTTGTGAAATGGATAATTTACGATCGTTTAATTGTCACTGATTAATTCTTGGTTACTCATAAAGGCTCAACCCTTTCGGACGTATCGATTTTCTATACTCTGACCAGTTCCTCGTTGGACGAGTCGGTAGAGTTCTCGGCTAGCACTCTGCTAGGCCCGAGTTCGAGTCTCCGGCCGGCCAATGAAGAATTAGAGGAATTTATTTCTGGGGTCAAAAATTCATTTCTTGGTATAATGTGGTTCGGATTCCACAATAAGCTGTAGGTCCCGTTGCTAGGCAACCAATTGGTTCTTGGCCACTTAAAATAAGTGTAATCCTTCGGGCCAGCCCTCTCTAGGAGAGCTGTTAATCAGCTCTTCAGTGGTCTGGTTAAACTAAGGTATACTTAACTTAAACTCTGACCACTCTCAAGAAGCTTTCAAGGGAGTTCCTAGTTTTGAAATAATTTTCTTGTTTTGCGATTTCCATATCTTCGGGAAATGTTGACATTTTAGGTTATAATCATTTTTATAAGGAAGTAATTTTTGTTGCTTTTTCCAAATGCCTAAGTATAGCCTACAATTCCATAAGTCACCTTGTTATGGGAGCCACTGCAGAGTGTTTTGGAATAAATTCATTGTGGTTTAGCTGATGTCTGTCCAAAGGCATTCAAATGCCTGTGGACAGACATCATTAGGCCACATAGCTATGCTAAAGGATTACTTGTCTACCTCTCTTCCGCTTTTAACCCATTTTCCCAACTGGCTTCTTCCTGATTAGGCTTTTCTGTGGAGCAGCAGGAAGCGAACGCTTTCTGTCCTTATTCAAAGTGACATTTTGGGAATGAAAGAGTGCATTCTCTGATTAATTCAGCGTTGATTAGTAGTTAAGTCATGTAAATAATAAGTTTTTTTTTTTAGGGAATTTGTCAGCCTATTTCGTCTGAATTATGTCAGATCAATCATGACTAGGGTTTTTAACTTTTGGGTTTCGGAAGCATTCATTTGCTTTTACTTGCGCTTATTACTGTTTCAGTGTACTTCGACATCATAAAAACATACGGTAGAAGACTTTACCTATATTTGCTTTCTTCTTCACTTCCATATTTACGAGTTCAGGAGATTTTAAAACTTTCCCGATTATTTTACAATAAGTTTATGTTTTTTCTTTAATTAGAGTAATTAGCAACTTTCAACTCACGATTCCATCCATTAAATTTGCACGTTGATAATGTAAGCTTTTTCTAGGCAATAATCTTTTTGTTTTATTCACAATTTCCCTATCCTGACTGTTCTTCTGACTGTCCCCACAAAGTTTATAATGAATGCATTTCCCACTATTATTAGGAACTATGCTTGAAAGCGATATAAGATTCTGAATTGCTGGGATTATGTAGAGGAAGCCTAGTAAGTGCTGAGAGAGAGAGAGAGAGAGAGAGAGAGAGAGAGAGAGAGAGAGAGAGAGAGAGAGGAATTCTTCAGCTTTTCATGACTTCTTTTAACAGGCAATTACTTATTTCTCCCTCAGTTCACCATTGATCAAGAGACGGGAATCATCCGAGTTGGCCGGATTTTAACCTCAGGCCAGCAATGGGCATATAATTTCCAAGTGGGGGCTATAGATTTCGCCGGCCATGTCACGATAGCACCGGTGACCGTTTATTTAATAGGTAAGAACCCCTTCCTCTTCTGTCTTGAAACCTCAGTGCATTTCCTGGGTAATCAAGCTTAAATCTCATGTTACTTTGATCTCAGCTTATATTTCAAGAAATGGTTGGGTCAGGATTTTCCGTGATAATTTTGACATTATTGTCTGAAAACGATTATATATATATATATATATATATATATATATATATATATATATATATATATATATATATATATATATCATGTGTATATGTATATATATATATATATATATGTATGTATATATATATATATATATATATATATATATATATATATATATATATATATATATATATATATATATATATATATCAGGATT
The DNA here is from genome assembly GCF_040412425.1 of Macrobrachium rosenbergii. Classification (NCBI taxonomy): domain Eukaryota; kingdom Metazoa; phylum Arthropoda; class Malacostraca; order Decapoda; family Palaemonidae; genus Macrobrachium; species Macrobrachium rosenbergii. Next base: position 28,531,759 of record NC_089769.1, read on the forward strand.
CAGAGAAGAACGGGTCTGCTAATGCACAGGTCAGAATCAGAAACTTCGACCAGACTCGGGCTGAGGCCGTCCAGGTCAAAGATTTGGCTTAAAAGGAAACCCAAAATATGTCCCTCTGTTTGTATTTTATATTTATCTTGCCCCTTAGCGACTTATAAGTTATTTTAACCTGTTAGGCCAAGAGAAGCAGCGTGTGAAACTGGCAGCACAGCTGTTATCCAGTTCGACTGCACGTGCAGTTGAATACTTGGGTAAGAAGTTTCTCTTGCACTGTAGTAATTGGGAAGAAACTGCTGATTTCATTTATAGTGTCGATAAGTGGTTTAATGGTATGAATGCTTCCTCAGTATTTGGTAACAAAGTATCATGAAATGCTTTTGGGATAAATGATGAGGAGCAGAGTAAAACTCTTCAGAAATTGGTAGATACCATGAAAACCATTCGAGTAGCAAACTCACCATTTAATTGCTTGTATAGATTTCAAAAAAGGAGTAAATCTTTTTAGTGAGTCACTTATAGATCTTTATGAAATGCTTAATAAATTACATAGTGTTATATTCATACCTACAAGGCGATTAATGAATATCTCTTGGAACACTCTTTGGTTGCATACGTCAAATGAATGGACCACATGACAATCCAAATTCCGTGAGTTTTAAATTTTGCTTAAGAAAGTATTTGTTGGGAAAAGACATTGCACTGTTAACTGAAAAAACTCCCACCGAATGTAAAGAAGAAAATTTGATGTATTAAATGGGCAGCTGTCATTTTGCTAGTGGAAAACAGAACACTAAACGAGAACTGTCAGTAGAAATGTGCCTGACTAACAATTTCTTTAAAAATATCACCAGTGAACTGGAAATTGAAAAAGAAGGCATAATGGATGATTTTAGAGAAGAACAGAATCTGACTGAGAGAGAGGAAGGAAAACTTGAAAAAGTTCATTTCTGACGTAAAAGAAGAACGGTCTCTTCGCTACACTGTTGGAAACATCGTCAAGAAATTTCCATTGAAATATCCTAATTTAGGGGTTCAAGCATCAGAATGCAATGAATCAGAAAATTCTTGGCTGAGGCCAGTCAACAGAGGCGGACTACCTGCACTTTCTGATGCTTTTGTGTCTCGGATATCTATTATGAGAGAGATCTACTGCAGCTCATGGCGAAACTTTACGGGAAGGTCAAGATTTCATAAAGTGGGTAACTTATGAGTTAGAATTGTCTGAAGTTGATGTTCCAAAAGATGCTATTCGTTTTTTGTTAAATTTTTCTGTATTTTAGAATGAGGTATCTAAATAAAATTATTGTAATTAATGAAAGAAAAAGAATGACACCCGAAGCCATGACAAGAAATTTTTGTAACTAATAAAGTACATGTAATACGGAAAGGATATCGAGAAGTTTTTGTTCTTGTTTTGTTGCATGAATCCAGACAGTAATACATAAGATGAAAATGGTTTTGTTTTTATCCGTATTACTGGATAATTTTATGTTCCCTGACATTTGATGACTCATGGCCCTGGTGGATCAACTTAGGATTAAAGTTAAAGTTGAAAAAGTCTTAAATGGCGATTAGCTTTAATTCAGGAAACGGATATATATATATATATATATATATATATATATATATATATATATATATATATATATATATATATATATATATATAATATATATATATATATATATATATATATATATATATATACATATATTTATAAATATGTGTATATATATATATATATATATATATATATATATATATATATATATATATATATAATGTATATATATATATATATATATATATATATATATATATATATATATATATATATATATACATATATTTATAAATATGTGTATATATATATATATATATATATATATATATATATATATGTTTTTTATATATATATATATATATATATATATATATATATATATTATATATATATATATATATATATATATATATATATATATATATATATATATATATATATATATATATATATATATATATATATATATATATATATATATATATATATATATATATATATATATATATATATATATATATATATATATATATAATATATATATATATATATATATATATATATATATATATATATATATATATATATATATATATATATATATATATATATGTATATATACATATATTTATAAATAAATATATATATATATATATATATATATATATATATATATATATATATATATATATATATATATATATATATATATATATATATATATATATGCATATTCATGAAATCTGAAATTTGCAAGTCGGATTCATGTGTCAGTGGGCTTTCTTTATGCTAAAATTACTAATTTGCGTATTATCATTTGTAAAAGTATGAGTAAATAGCGTTTGATCTGATATTTATATAATAATTCTGTCTTAATGTCTCTTTCTCTCTCCATCTCAATATAGCTACGAATCCGTCTTATGGTATGTACTGAATTATTCTTTATCAACTTGTTCTTTATTTGCTCCCGCTGCCCATAAGTGACTCTGACCGAATGAAAATTATTGATATATGAATAAGAATTCGAAGTTTAGGCATAGAACTTAATCAGTATCTTATAAGTAATGATAGTATTAACAATAATTTTTTTCATATATCGTTTCGATAGTATCGCACCAATAGAAGTATTAACATTGAAAATCATAATTATTATTATGAGAGTACTGTATATCTTGCTCACTGCTTTCTTTATTTTTCGAAGCCCGCCTTGTATGGGAGCCAGAAGGTGAGGAATATTACTTATTTGTCAAACAGTATTTTACTATAAAAAGAACTGATTGGATAAATACCAGGGACCCTTGCATCTTAAAACGTAAATACAAAATATCAGGGCCCATTGATATTTTACGCCGGTTATAAGATTTAAACCCTAGAGATATTAAGGTATAACCAATATCCGGTCTATTGCTTTATTGAAAACACGGGAATGAAAATAAAATACAGAAAAGAAAGAAGAAAAAATGAAAGAGATAGATGCATGCTTCTTCTTTCTGCCATAAAGTGAAATAACAATTTCCAGGAAAGAGATTCCCTTCGGGATTCGGATTTCCATAACTCGACATGACTTTATTGCAGATGAGAATAATCACAAGCCCATCTTCCTGGAATGTGCCGCTTACGACGGAATTCACGTGAAGGAAAACACGACGGAAGGAACACCGGTGCTCATGGTGAGTGGTGTTGCCACCATATCCTTGCGGAGAGAGAGAGAGAGAGAGAGAGACGAGAAAAAAAATTGTGCAGATGAGTGAATGTGGGTTGCTTTGTGTGTGTGTGTGCGTGTGAGAGAGAGAGAGAGAGAGAGAGAGAGAGAGAGAGAGAGAGAGAGAGAGAGAGAGATGAATGAGTTTTTTAGAAGGGAAATGGATTAAATTACTACAGATAGGAGGAGTGAATACGACATTTGTATGTGTGAGAGAGAGAGAGAGAGAGAGAGAGAGAGAGAGAGAGAGAGAGAGAGAGAAGGTGGGAATAGGCTCTGTGAATCAACTTTACTAGAAATTATATATAAGCCATTAAAGAGAGAGAGAGAGAGAGAGAGAGAGAGATAGAGAGAGAGAGAGCTCTGTGAATGGTTGATTGAGCGAATGGAATATGAGACCTAAAATACTATAAAAGGAGGAGGAAAGGCGAACAGAACTCCAAGGAAAGGAGAGAGAAAAAGAGAAAAAGATAATCTCTGTGGATAAGAATAATTATGGATGAAATGCGAGATATAAAATACTACAATACTGTGGAACCAATACAGACAGACCTCTAAGAGAGAGAGAGAGTTGGGGGGGGGGGGAAATATAGCAATGGAATATGAAATATCTATATAATGGGAGCGAATGTGGATAGAATTGTAAAGAGAGAGAGAGAGAGAGAATGTTTCGAGCAAGAATGAGAGTGTTAAACTGTAAAGAATTTAACCCAACATCTTCGTCTTTTTCATTTACAAAAGGGAGTGAAGCAATCTGTTCAATGTGGACAGAAGTGTAAGAGAGAGAGAGAGAGAGAGAGAGAGAGAGAGAGAGAGAGAGAGAGAGAGAGAGAGAGAGAGAGAATGTTTTGAGCAAGAATGAGTGCGTTAAACTGTAAAGAATTTAACCCAACATCTTCGTCTTTTTCATTTACAAAAGAAAGTGAAGCCTTCTGCCCAAAACTCAGATAGATTGTGGGAGGTGTTAAAGTATTCCCAGAAAAAATGCAACTGGCTTATTTATTCTTTCTATTAAAGGTGTTAGCGACTGACGAAGACCGAGGGAATAACGGAATGGTATCTTATATCCTCTTGAATGATTTCGGAAGGTTCACAATCCAGTCTTCCAATCAACATGGACAGATATCTACAATAAAGGTGGGATGGTTACAGAAATATTAAGTGTTTTTAGAATAAGATTTGCTTATTTAGTTGTATTTGTGTAAGCGTTTATGCAATTGTGTGAAATACATTTTATAGAATTATTTCCTTTTTTGGTTTTGATATCCTTTTTTATGAATTACAGTCGTTAAGGTTTTAATCCAGTTAGTCCATTTCTTATTAGCAGATGCTTCTACATGTATTATGTGTAAATTTGGAAAATGAGTCACGACAAAATGTGTAATTCCAAGTGTGGTTGAACTTAGACAAAACAGTGTCATGGACATGAGGAGAGCGAGAAGTAAAGAAATAAATGAAGTAAATAAATTCGTGTATTTACTTTCATTTCTGTTTTTGTTTTATCGTTTTTTTTTTAAAGTGTCTCCACTTTCACCATACCTTACTTTGTCATGTAGCGCCTTGACCGAGAAGGGGAGGACAAGGAGTTCTATCTGACGGTGGTGGCACGCGACGGAGGCTCTGAGCCCCTCCAAGAGTCTTGTTCCTTCAAGGTCGTTGTCGAAGACATGAACGACAATCCTCCGATATTCGATCAACAGGTATTGTCAAGAAGGAATAGTTGTTTTGAGTTTAATGTGCAGTATGGATGAGTTTGAGTTTATGATAGTGCATTTGGTAAACACTTATGGTGATTTTCTTCTCATATTTGTAACTGCATTTTTTGTTAGGGCGGTAAAAAGCAAAGCATATGTGTTCGTAAGCTACTCTTTCTCTGTCTGTCTCTCTCTTTCTTACTTAGTCGGTATACCAGTTTCTCGTTATATTTCAACATCTCCAACAATCTTCATTTTGCGATGTGGGTTTTGACTCTTCCCTTAAGCACTTTGATGATAAGTACCCACTGTACATTCCTTGTGGTCAGCCACACAGACCTTCATTTCGTTAGTCCTGCTTTTAGTTTATCTGATGTTCCGAATGCCTCTCTTGATTCCCCGTTCTTTCATCCCTGACATCAAATTTCGATATCCACTTCTTCAATGCCATTTATAAATGATTTTCCATTTTTCTCTAGAGTACAGAGGGAAAATATCTGCGTTTTTTTCTCTACTGTTCGTTTTACTTATCTTTATGGCTCTTGTCAAAGTCATGTACCCCAATGACACTCTGCAACTGTCGTGTTTCACTGCAGTTTCTCTCAATCGTCTTCTTCGACAACAGAGGCATTCCTTTTCATACAGTGTTGTTCAAGAGTACTGTTGCAATTTATTAAGAAATGTGATACCGACCACGATTCTGCCTTTGCAAAAGCATAATTTTCCTTGATTATTTTGTTTCTTACCAGTGATTTTCATTTTTGGGGAATGGATGTAATAGATGTAATACTACTTTGAACTTTGACGTTAATTTGGCATCATTTTAGTTATAAATATCGGAGAAGGCTACTGATATCTTTGCAGTTGATCGTAGATTAATGTATTCCTCTCGATTACTCATCTACGGGTTTTCATGTTTGATAATATTATGGTCTACTATGCTTGGTTTGCATCTCTGGTTAGATACCATGGATTAACGGCAAATTGTTTTTATTTATTTTCAGTTGGTAAAATTCCTCTGTTAATTTCTCTCCTTTACTTCATCTGCCATAAATCTCCGTCAGCTCCAGCGTCCATTCTCAAAATTCTCATCCAATTAGGTTTGGACATTCCAATTCCTCTGTTGCCCTTAGGAACCCAGCTGACAATAGCACTTATTATTATTATTATTATTATTATTATTATTATTATTATTATTATTATTATTATTATTATTATTATTATTTTAGAAGATGAAACCTATTCAAATGGAACAAGCCCACAGGGGCCATTGATTTAAAATTCAAGCTTCCAAAGAATGTGGTGTTCTTTAGAAAGAGGTAAGGGGAAGGTAAAGGGAAATGCTTAAAGAAGAGATCCAACTTATTAAAAACGAAAAAAAAAATAAATAAGTTAATAAATAGATAAAATGTATTAAATGCAAGGAGAATGGTTTTAGGTTACCAATTCATTGCATCTGCGCTTGAACTTCTGAAGTTTCAATTGCACAACATCCGCTGGGAGGCTGTTCCACAGTCCAACGGTGTGAGGAATAAAGGAGGACCTCTGGAACTGAGAAGTTCGACAGCGAGGCTCATTTACTGCATATTGGTTCAGGGAATTTGGTTGCTCTCAGGAGGTAAAGGGGGTCAGGGATCAATTGTGAATCCGTATCCACATATTTACCTGTGTGCAGCCTTCTGACTCTTAATCTGCTTCTTAGGCTTTCTTCTCAGAACGAAAAAATCTTTTAGATATATTTTCATTGCCAAACCAAGATTCATGTTCGTAAAACTAATGTATAGTCTTAATTTTGTTTTAATATTCTAATAGTCAGCGGTTATTTTATCGGTTCATATTGGAGTCAAAAACAAGCATTTGTAGCAAACAATTCGTATAACATTTTGCTTCACTATCGGTGTCTTTGTCACCCTGAAATTTACAAATTCTTCGTTATGTGAATGAAGATGTTTGGCTCAGATTGCTAAATGGTTTAGCGTTATCATGTTCTCTCTCTCTCTCTCTGAGCACAAAATAATAATAGTAAGATTGTTAATCGTTCTGTTTCTTATATTTTAGTAAACGTGTAGGTTCATTGTGTTCAGTTGAGCACATACACACACACACACACACAAAATAATAATAGTAAGATTGTTAATCGTTCTGTTTATTATATTTTAGTAAACGTGTAGGGTTCATTGTGTTCAGTACACAGTATGATGACGTACACACAGTACACATACACACACACACACACACACACACATACTACACACATATATATATATATATATATATATATATATATATATATATATATATATATATATATATATATATATATATATATATATATATATATATATATATATGTGTGTGTGTGTGTGTGTGTGTGTGTGTATATATATATATATATATATATATATATATATATATATATATATATATATATGTATATATATATGTATATATATATATATATATATATATATATATATATATATATATATATATATATATATATATATATATATATATATTTGTTTCAGGAGAACCTAAGCCAAACAGTCTCACAGTAGGATGTATGGATAGAAGAAGAAGAACAGCCAGCTCATCATTGACAATTTATTAATAGCTGCGCTTCGGGATCACCCTTATCTTCTTTTTCTGGCTAAAAAGACAAAAAAATTAAAACACTAATTAAAACTTACAACAGAGCTTATAAAACTGAAATGCTTTAAAGATTGAAAAATGACAGTGGTAAAACAAGAAATAAATTACCTTTAGAGGATGAAATTTTAATAAGAGTAAACAGTGTTAGGAAATAAACAAGAATAGGGTACGGTACTAGGCTATGTATAAGGGGTTAGAAGTTAAATGATTATTAATTGATGGGACTTCAGGAAGCTGAGCGAAGTAACAAAGCCTGAGCCCTACCCTTTCCCGAGGATTGAGAAGTGCTTGGATAGCCTGGCCAGTGCGCCCTAATAAAGCAAAATCGATCTTGAGAAGGAATATTGGCAGGTGTCCCTTTCAGAGGAGTCGTGCCCTCGGACTGCCTTCACCACACCTACTATGTTCTACCAGTGCAAGGTAATGCCTTTCGGCCTCAAAAAATGCCCCTAGCTGTTTTCAGTTTCAGAGGCAGATGAACAACACCTGGGAGGAGCACCTGCAAATCCTAAATAAAATCCTTACCACCCTATGCAAAGCCAACTTTGTAATGAACCTCAAAAAATGTCGGTTTGGCATGATTGAAATAACATATCTCGGTCACCGTGTGGGAAATGGCAAGCTGATGCGAAAAGATGCTAACGCCTGTGCCTTTCAGGCCATGCCTTACCCAGGACCAAGAGGGAAGCCCAGCAAAATGTCAGAGTGGTGCAGTACTGCCGACGCTTCATGCCGAACTTCGCTGATACTGCACATACAATCACCTCACAGTGGTCCTAATTAGTCAGCCCGTTCTCCACACACCTGACTACGAACAACCTTTCTGCATGGCAGTTAATGCAAGTGACATTGGCATTGGGGGAGTCATGTTTCAAGAAAATGTTGTGCCTTACTTTCTTGTATGTTTTTAGTCTCTCACTTCTTACCTTGTTATTCTTCTATGTGTGTCCACAGCGCCTCACTTTCTGCAACTGATTTATTCTTGAAGATAAATTAATTTAAGTATTAATATCTCTCAGGAAGGCGTATAGAGACGAGATCTGTAATTTCCTCACTTTAATAAGTACTTAGTTTATAAAGATCAGTACAAAATTAACAGGTTACAGTGGTATAAACGAAATCACTCTGGAGTAATTAACTTGACTCAGTCTATATGGGGAACACGAAAGTGAGGGGAGACGTACTCTCCCTTAGTGGACACAATTCCAATCTGCTGCTCTCCTGTCGCTCTCCAGACTGTTGAACCCCTGGATTTCATGTTATCTGCAATCTCCACCTCCTTCTAGTCTTATTAGAAGGATTTATCTGCGAGGCCTCCCCTTCAAATAGTTGATTGGGAAGGACTGTAGTGGGTGTGATTCAAATCTCTCCTTAGAGGACTTGATTGGAGATGATCTTAGGAGGGTGTGTGAAAGACCCCTCCCTAGCATGTTTGATTGGAGGGTGTTGAAGTACATCACTTTGTCCAGCCCCCAATTTCCTGGAATTTCCATAAAAACGCCTCCTATTGAAGGCGGGGTTATAGAGCTGGCTGCTGTAAGCTTTTTGGCTGTGCTGACTCATGATTTGGTTAACTTAATCCCGAGGCCACTACTTCCCACTTTTATGATCGTTTTTATGGCTTTAGATGTGATATACTTGCTCTCTGTTTTTGAGTTCATGCAAAGTCCTACCTCGGTCAGCGTACTTGAATCCACGATAATACCAACAGCTTTCAGTTTTTTATCAACGTTCTCTCTGCCTCTCTTTTTATTCTTACGTCTCTCTCTCTCTCTCTTTACTTTTTTTAACTTTCTGTATTTCTCTTTCTCTCTCTCTTTTCTCTTTTCTGTCTAATTTCCCCAGCTACTCTACAAAAAGGACAAGGTCAGGCACCCAGTAGCCTACTATCCTGAGAGACCCAAAGTAGCTGAGACAAAGGTATAGCACCATAAAAAACTTTTGGGCATGATCTTGGCCATGAAGCAATTTGAGTCCTATCATGCTGATCACAAATTCCCATTGACTGTATACACTGATCATAACCCCCATAAGCATCTCAAAACTTTCCTAAATCAGAATAAGCGGCTGATGTGTTGATGTCTCGACCTCCAAGATTACAATTAGAGGATTGAGCACATTAAAGGTACTGATAACAAGATCGATGATTCCCCCCCCCCCCCGGGCTTAAAATGGCACTTCTGCCAGAGTGTAGCTTCACATTATGCCCGGTCGAATTAGTACTCCCAAAAGTGTAAGATACTTCTTTACTTGACTCTATCCTTTCCTTGTAACTTAAATCTTGAGTCCCTGACTCACAAAACCAGTGTAATTACTCACTTAGTTGTACACTGTGTACTGAGATTTGTGCCACGAGGCACCCGTGATGTTAGTGCCATGTTTGGCACAGTGCCACTGCGTACAATTATCGTGGCATCACTTAAGTTCACGAGTACTTCGTTGTAATGCCTCATCAAGGCAAACTAATTGCAAGGCTTGGGATTCATGATGCTAACCTTATCATTTAGGCATGACTAATTCTGGAAATTACTTTAGAGATAGTTAGAGCGTTGTCCAATTTTATGTTGTTACTCTGATTCATGATATAATAAATCATCAAATAAATCTACTTTACATTTGATTTAATGTTGACATAAAGTAACTGCAAGTTAAATTTGATTTAATTTCCAGCAGCTCTGTACTCTGTGATGATATATGTTTTATAAGCGATGAAGTACAATTTGCAATAATTTGACTTGTAGAGTTATAAATTTTAAAAGGTTAGTGATATTAAAAGGGGAAGTAAGGGAAGATAATAGCTTATTCAGTCGAGTTGACTTATTTGTAGACATCCCCACCTGATTCAAGGTGCAAAGTGTCAACTTGGTTGGAGAGGTGTAACGAGGGAGACTCTTCTAGGCCACCTGGCCCTCTAAGCCTTGCAATAACGTGTAGTATACCCTCATAAACTTGATTTTGCTTCATTTTTTTTTAAACAAGTACAGTAGTGTTAATAACACCTCTGACTAACAAAGGCAGGTTGTAGGAAAATATCGCCCCTTCCTAAAGAAATCACTCATTCCTCCCCCTTTGGTAATCATTTAATCCTCTTCCTTGATCTAGTGACTGCTCGAGACCTTTCTTCCAGGCACAGACAAGCCTGTGAAGGAGATTAATCCAGAAGAAAAAGCAGCAGGGCCCTTAGCAACTGGGCACCATGTGTCTGGTGGCATGTCATATGGTCTGGGATACATAGAAAATGGGCCGTCAAATGAACAGACAATGCCATTCGGAAGGAAGAGGAAAATTATCCGCCGACATCTTAAAAGGCAGAGCACGAGCGGCACTTCCTCAGAAACGCCTGGCAGCAGAACCCATGCACTTGCCCTTTTCACCCCACTCCCTTAGAGCCTTGATCCTTGGAGCCTCAGTTTTTTTTACAGAGCAAGCCCCTTAAATTCTTGCCCTCCATGCTGGCGCTGAAGATGAGGACTCCCCTTGTCTCCGACGAAAGTACCTGAAGTGAGGTTTTGAATCAGTCATGAACCTTTTATTCTTCTACTGAAATTTATTTAATTTCCAAAGTGAGATTTTCCACAGAGATCTGACTTATTTAGTGTAGTAATTAAATGTCCAAAATTAACACGGTTTTTACCAGTGCTTAGAATCGAGTTGCTTTGGCACTTTCCGTGCATCCTTCGATTCTCCTAAATTGCGATAACTAATTTTTTAAGTAATCGAATGCGTTCTCGATTGCAGACAGAGTGGCTAGCTGTGGAATCAACTGTTCACCTTGTGCTTGCACTGTGGTCCTAACCACTGCCTCTCACCCAACAGTGTTCTTTGAAGTGGATTTTTCCCCACCGCTTTTATTGGTTAATTTGTTGTAAATTCTGTTGTTCGCCAGGACTGTTTTTACCTCTCAGTTTCGAATTTCCCCATTCTTCTGATTTAATTGTTAATTGTAAATATAAGTGATTTTAAGTGACCCTAAGTGTTTATCTGTAACTTTCCCAGTTGAAGTAAGGCCTTTGTGTTTTACCTGAATCAGCTCCGTCAGTCGGATTTGAGTTTTGAGTTCCACATCAGTGTAAAACTTTAATACATGTGTGTATATATATATATATTATATATATGTATGTATATATATATATATATATATATATATATATATATATATATATATATATATATATATATATATATATATATATACATATACAGTAGAAACCTGGTTCTCGATGCTAATCCGTTCTAGAAGGAGCACCGAGATTCGATTTTGTCGAATTCCGAACCAATTTTGCCCATAAGAAATAACTGAAAATGGATTAATCCATTCCTGACCACCAGTCACTACTCCAACCTTGCCTTTTTATACAAAACACTACACACATTACAATTAAATAAGTTCAGAGTTAAATAACTTACCGTATTAGAAGTCTTCTTACAGTTTTAAATGCATACTGTATAAAAAAATTGGCCTACGACCAGTGGTAGACCGAGCGCCATAAGTTAGGCTAGGTAGCCTATAAGCACTCCAGAATGTACTGTAATGGGTACACACAAAAACTGTTGTTAATGATAAATTCAATGAAAAACAAGCCTGATCATTACATTAAATTAATAATACAATATTAAAAATAAGCCGAATGTACTGTAGAGTCTGTTATAAAATTAAGAAAAACATCCTAAGTTACGTCGGCACTCGGCAGCTTGTGGCATGAGCAGATGTAAACAAACCAAAACGCCATCCTAGTGACGTATCGCAGCACTAATTACATAAACATTGTGTACGTTCAGTACTGTATTAATTTATGGTAAATTCCATTCAGAATCTACTGTAATGTACAAAATCACTGTAAAACAACTTTCAATAAATGTTATGATACCCTAACATGTATTTTTCAATAAAATATCCTTGTAAGCAGAATCTCCCAGTTAACCTCAGGCTAACCTCTTCTTTACCGAGAACTTTAAGGCATTCACTAACGAACAGCACACATAAACATTGCATTCGCTACAGAAATGCACACGTGCGCCTCTATCTAAAAAAAAATCGAACATGAGACTATTCCTTGTAAGCAGAATCTCCGAGTTAACCTCAGGCTAAGCTCTTCTTTACCGAGAACCGTTAGGCATTCACTAACGAGCAGCACACATAAACATTGAATTCACTACAGAAATGCACATGTGCGCCTCTGTCTAAAAAAAATCAAGCATGAGACTATTCCTTGTAAACAGAATCTCTGAGTTAACCTCAGGCTAAGCTCTTCTTTACCGAGAATCTTTAGGCATTCACTAATGAACAGCACAGGTAAACATTGCATTCGCTACAGAAATGCACACATGCGCCTGTCTAAAAAAAAATCGAACATGAGACTGTATGTACTGTAGTTATACTTGTTTCCAAATTAGTGTATGTAACTACGTAATACCGTACTGTATGTACAGTATACTAAATTTTCATCATCAATACTGTACTGTATACTGTACGTATGTACAGTAATATCCAAATGTCTGAATGTAGATAGCCAGCAATGTTTTGCTTCATCATACACCTGGCAGCAGTGGACAACCTCTGATGCTCTTTGTTTTTCTCTACACCATTCAAAATGAAATCTTAAAGAGGCCTGTCACCTCCGTGTACCCGATACGTACTATGCAATATTAAACAGGTAAAAAAAAAATGGAGTTTTGAGGGAGAGAGGAAGTTACTGTACAGTAACCCTACATAGACAACACAAAATCTTAAGAGGCCTACCACCTCCGTGTACCCGTCACTATGCAATATTAAAGGGGTAAAAAATGGACTTTTGAGGGAGAGAGGAAGTAAATCTTAAGAGGCCTATTGCCGTCGTGTACCTGTTACTATGCAATGTTAAAGGGATAAACAAGAAAACCAGAAATTAACTCATTTTTCATTTTATTATTGCACTGTACTTAATGTAATTAGTAAAACTAGTCTACTGTACAAAAGGAATCCTTAATACTAGCACAAACATTTAAGACATTACTTGATATTACTGTATACGTTGCTACTAACTATGGACTGTACACCTTACACCTAAATTGAAATGTACACGTTCTACCTCTACACCTAAATTGAAATTACACTATGTGCTGTACACGTTCTACTGCTACACCTAAATTTACTGTACACTCTTATGTTACACAGCTGCTCCTCTCCAGGACTTTCACTCAACAAAGTGTAAACCTGTGGAATAAACACAAAATCAAATGTAGAAATGGTTTGAGCTGTAGGCTAATCTACACAAAAATCCTTAATCTTACTGTACAAGCATTTCCAGGTCACTTATAAACACATTAAAAACTTTTTCACAACCAGTAGGTTACACACTTTATCCATACCTTGAAGTTGATGAATATGTACAGTTGCCCCTCACACAAGCACTGAACTCCTCCAAGACTTTCATTCAACGAAGTGTAAACATGTGGAATAAACACAAAATCAAATGTAGAAATGGTTTGAGTTGTAGGCTAATCTACACAAAAATCCTTAATCTTACTGTACAAGCATTTCTAAGTCATTTATAAACACATTAAAAACTTTTTCACAACCAGTAGGCTACAGCTTGATCCATACCTTGACGTTGATGAATATGTACAGTTGGCCCTCACACAAGCACTGAACTCCTCCAGGAACTTCATTCAATGAAGTGTATACTGTACAGTAATCTGTGGATTAAACACAAAATGAAATGTAGAAATATTATTTACTGTTATGAGCTGTAATAATACACAAAATCCTTAATCTTACAAGCATCTTTAGGTCATTTATAAACATTAAAAAGTTTTTAACAACCAATACAGCATGGCCCATACCTTGACAATCATGAACAGCTCCCACTGAACGGCTCCGGGAGATTCATTCAATGAAGTGCAGTGCTGTACAGTAACCTGTGGATTAAACACAAAATGAAATGTACTGTTAGTAACTCAATGTGTACTGTATTTATGACATCTTTCATTGCTTTAACTTGTATGAATAAATATTATTCACTGTACTGTATCTCTAGGTCATTTATAAACACTAAAAAAAGTTTTTAACCACGACAGTAGGGCCCATACCTTGACATTGATGAGGATCTGGATCTGTGGAGATGGATGTGGAGAGGAGGTATGGAGAGAGCGTCATTGGTTGGAAGGGGAATCTCCTTCCATACAGTCTGGTTGCTGCTCTTCAGGAGATTCCTCTTTCCTTTGTTTTTTGGCACTGGGACCGGGCTGGCTTTCTTCTTTGGAAAAAAACCTGTACAGCGCTGTCTGCTGTTGACATTTCTTAAGGTGTTTCCTGTACACATTGACTAGGTTGTCGTCAACATAGTCAATAGCCCAGTTTACTACAGCCTTGTCGTGGTGATGCTTTTCAAAGATTTCCTGGAATTTCTCCCAGTGCATAAGCATCTCCTTAATTTCTTTAGTGCCGGTAGTCGACTCCTTGCTCTCCTCCTCTCCAGACACCTCCTCAGCCAAAATCTTCTGCTGCTCCTCGTGAAGTTCCTGGAGTTCCTCTGTCGTCAGCTCAGTATTGTGTTCTGCCACCAGCTCCTCTATGTCATCAGAACTCACCTCCAAGCCCATGGACTAGGCCACAGAAACAATTTCCTCTGCATCTGGGTCAGGCAGAGGAAGGGGTTCAGCTTCAGGGTCATCTCCAAGCTGACTTGGGACATCAAAACCTTCGAAGTCCCTAAGAGGAGCCTCATCAGGCCAAAGGTTTCTCCAACCTGCTGTAAGGGTCCTCTTTGAAACATCGACCCATGCTTTATTTATCAGCCTAACACAACTCAGGATGTGGAAATGTTCCTTCCAAAATTCAGTCAGTGTTAGGCTGGTTTCATTAGTAACTTCAAAACACCTTTGGAACAGCGCCTTGGTGTAAAGCTTTTTGAAGTTAGCAATGATCTGCTGGTCCATGGTCTGGAGTAGTGAGGTAGTTCTGGGTGGCAAAAACTTCACCTTTAGCCAGCTGAACTCGTCAGCCAACTCATATTTCCATGTCGGGGGTGGAGGGGTTGGGACCTGGGCAGGGGCATTGCCCATGACGAGGAGTGCTTTCAGTGGCAAACCTTTCTCCTCGAGGTATTCCTTGATAGTGGGGGCACACACTTCGGAAACCCACTCTCGGAAGATTTGCCTTGTTACCCAAGCCTTAGCATTAGACTTCCACATGACATTGAGTTTATTTTTAAGAACTTTATGTTTCTTAAAAACTCGGGGGGTTTCCGAGTGATAAACTAGCAGAGGCTTGATTTTCAGATCCCCACTAGTGTTCACACATAACAGTAATGTTAGCCTATCTTTCATGGGTTTATGGCCAGGCAATTTCTTTTCCTCTTTTGTAATGTAGGCCCTCTTTGGCATTTTCTTCCAAAAGAGGCCTGTCTCATCACAATTAAAAATCTGGTTTGACACAAATCCACTTTCATCCATGAACTGCTGAAATTCGGTCACGTATTTTTCTGCAGCTTTCTTATTAGCACTCGCTCCCTCCCCATGCTCAACAACACTGTGGATGCCACTTTTTCTTAAATCTATCAAACCATCATCTACTGGCCATAAACTCATGCTCGGTACTCGATCCTGCTCTATTTTTCATTAGGTCTACATGTAAACTTTTGGCCTTTGCACAAATCATGGCCTCAGATACGCTATCCCCAGCAATCTGCTTTTCATTAATCCAAACTAAAAACAACTTTTTGATTTCGTCTATTACGGGAGGCCTCTGTTTTCTCAAACTCGTTACCCCCTTCGCAACACTAGCACTTTTAATGGCTCTTTGTTCTTCAAAAATGTGCTAATGGTGGACCTGGGTAACTTATATTCTAGAGCTAAGTCAGTCACACGAATGTCTCTTTCATATTTTTCAATAACCTCCTTCTTCAGTTCTATAGTCGTCCTCACTGTCTTCCTCTTCTGCTTATCAGCTGTGGCTGGCTTGGGACCCATGATTTGAAGAATAATGATGTGCGGAAGACAAAAAAACTAATAATATACCTGTACAAGCGTGTGCTTCTTTTTCAAACAGCAATGGCAGCGTGAGTGGGCTTTAAGTGCTTTTAAATGTGCGTGGGAAGGATGCCACCAACAATGCCAACTAGCGGCGGCATGACCAAAACACTTTTGTTTACAAACATCATATGATTCGTCGTCGGGTCGGATCGCATCGGGTCGGATTCTGGTTTGTTGTTCGAGATCCGACGCAAAATTTACTCGACATTTCGCGTCAAAATCTGATTTTGTCGAGTTCTGGTATGGTCGAAGACTGGGGTTCTACTATATATATATATATATATATATATATATATATATATATATATATATATATATATATATATATATATATATATATATATATATATATATATATATATATATATATATATATATATATATATATATATATATATATATATATATATATATATATATATATATATATATATATATATATATATATATATATATATATATATATATATATATATATATATATATATATATATATATATATATATATATATATATATATATATATATATATATATATATATATATATATATATATATATATATATATATATATATATATATATATATATATATATATATATATATATATATATATATACATATATATATATATATATATATATATATATATATATATATATATATATATATATATATATATATATATATATATATATATATATATATATATATATATATATATATATATATATATATATATATATATATATATATATATATATATATATATATATATATATATATATATATGTATAGGATGTATGGATAGGAAGAGCAGTCAGCTCATCATTGACAAATTATTAATAGTTGTGTTTCTCAATCACCGATATCTCATCTTTTCTGGCTAAAAAGAACAAAAATGAAAACTAATTAAAACTTACAACAGAGCTTACAATATTAAAATGTATTAAAGATTGAAATATGATTTATTATATCATGAATCAGAGTGACAACATAAAATAGGATAGTGCCCCAACTATATCTTAAGTAATTTCTAGATTTAGTCATGCACTAAATGATAAGGTTAGCTTCGTGAATCCCAAGACATGCGATTAGTTTGCCCTAATGTGACATTACAACGAATTACTACTCGTGGACTCAAGTTAGGTGATGCCAGGATACTTGTCATTTTCAACTTCTCATGGAAGGTAGGGAAAATTTTTAAGAATTCCTTTATTTATACAGTGTAAATGTACGTGTCATTCTCTTCCCATTGATGTGATTTTTTTTTTTTTTTTTGCCGACCTCAAAGTTTCCCCAGTCTGGGGTGCTGCACATTAATAAATTATGCTGTCCCTTAAGGGTTAATCACTGCACTAAATAAGTCAGGTCTCTTTAGAAAATTGCACTTTAGAAATGAAATAAAATTCAGTAGAATAATAAAAGATTTGTAACTGATCCAAAACCTCACTTCTAGTACTTTACCTTTTCGTTGGAGGCAGGGAGGGTCCTGGTCTTCAGCACCAGCATGGAGGGCAAGAATTTAAGGGGCCTGCACTGTAAAAAGACTGAGGCTCCAAAACAGCCATGTGAGAAGGGTCAAAGCCCTTCGTTGGCTGAGTTGGTTGAGCTTCAGACTGTCACTCGATGGGCCGGAGTTCAATTCCCCCAGCCGGCTGAGGAAGAGTTAGAGGAATTTATTTCTGGTGATAGAAATTCATTTCTCGCTATAATGTGGTTCGGATTCCACAATAAGCTGTAGGTCCCATTGCTAGGTAACCAATTGGTTCTTAGCCACGTAAAATAAGTCTAATCCTTCAGGCCAGCCCTAGGAGAGCTGTTAATCAGCTCAGTGGTCCGGTAAAACTAAGGTATATTTAACTTTTTTTGAGAAGGGTCAAGGGTCTAAGGAAGAGGGCTGATAAGGGCAAGTGTATAGACTCTGCTGCTGGTCGTTCCTGAGGAAGTACCGCTTGTGTGCTGCCTTTCAAGACCATGGCAGATTGTTTTCCTCTTCCTTCCAGGTGGTGTCTATTCACTTGGCACCCCATTTTCTATGTTTCTCGGACCATGTGGCAGGCCACCGGCCACATGGTGCCCAGTTGCTAAGGGCCCAGCCACTTTCTCTTCTGGATTAATCTCTTTCACTGGCTCATCTGCGCCTCTGGCAAGAATTTGGTCTCCAGAATGCATTACGTGGAAGAAAGGTCTCGAGCAGTCACTAGGTCAAGGAGGAGGATTAAAAGACTACTAAAGGGGGGAGGAATGAGAGATTTCTTTAGGAAGGGGCAATATTTTCCCAGAACCTGCCTTTGTTAGTCAGCGGTGTTACTGTACTTGTTTCCAAAAAAACAGAAGCAAATGAAGTTTATGTGGGCTATACTGCACATTATATATATATATATATATATATATATATATATATATATATATATATATATATATATATATATATATATATATATATATATATATATATATATATATATATATATATATATATATATATATATATATATACACTGAATAAACATGCTGAAGTCATAGGTAGTTTGTATGTGCATGTTGAATATGTACATTCATAAGAAAAATATTCAGGACTGAATAAACATGCTGAAGTCATAGGTAGTTTGTATGTGCAATGTACATTCATAAGAGAAAAACATTCACATCTACCACCATTCTCTCTCTCTCTCTCTCTATTTCTTTTCACACACACACACACATGCACTCACACTTCACAAACACACACACACACACACACACGATTATATATGAAACACATACACACACATAGATAGATATATATATATATATATATAGATATATATATATATATATATATATATATATATATATATATATATATATATATATATATATATGTGTGTGTGTGTGTGTATATATGTGTGTGTATACGTATTTATTTATATATATGTATATATATATATATATATATATATATATATATATATATATATATATATATATATATATATATATATATATATATATATATATATATATATATATATATATATATATATATATATATATATATATATATATATATATATATATATATATATATATATATATATATATATACATATATATATATATATATATATATATATATATATATATATATATATATATATATATATATATATATATATATATATATATATATATATATATATATATATATATATATATATATGCATATACGTACACATTTACATACATATATATATATATATATATATATATATATATATATATATATATATATATATATATATATATATGTATATATTTATTATACATATGTATATATATATATATACGTACACGTGTGCATATAAACAAGAGAGAGAGAGAGAAAGCGGCGGGTTGAATGGTATAGAAGACCCTGAGATTTTTACTTATGAATGTACATATTTAACTCCATACACATACAGCGTATTTGCATACGTATCCTACTCCAGTGCATATGAAGCTTTCTGATTAAAGCCTCGTGTATACATCGGTGTTTCCGTCCCTTTAAACTGAGTTATGCCTGAATGTCTATATTGTGCCCTTCTGGTTATCATTGTGGCACTCTAATTGTTCCATTTCGAGGGACGCCGCCCAGAGTGATGAAAGCGCCTCAGTCGTTCTCCCTTTCATTGGAAAGTTATGATTACCAGTTGGATTTGCATAAACTCTCTCTCTCTCTATATATATATATATATATATATATATATATATATATATATATATATATATATATATATATATATATATATATATATATATATATATATATATATATGTGATATATGTGTCTGTGTCTGTGTGTGCATGTATGTGTGCATATTTGCATATACGAACAAAAATTATATTAACATGATTATCAGAATATCAGCTGATATTTTTGAAAGGCGTTGCTTCCAATTAATTGTACTCAAAATATTCTGCTCATCACTGAGATTTGTTCATTTTCCCTGCTCTTACAGAATACCGATATATTTAGCAATAGGTTCTTTTATGGATAAACGTGCAGAGAAAGTCTTTCCTTTTAATTATCCAATAATCAAAATAGATGTTTGGGAAAGAAGTTAACTGAGGTAATTTAATTTGGTTCAGCAACCAACATTAATATCAGCGTTATAGGCGACATGTCCTGAGATGAAAATTAACAATTTTTTCTTGGATATGACTTTACTAATTTTTTTTTTTTTTTGCTTATTACTTTTGGAACTGAACGTGATCTTGAATCGCATTTTTATCACTGCAGAATTATTATTACAATACCCAGCGTTGCTTTTTTTGTACCACATATCTCATCGTATATGACTGGAAGAGTCGTACGTAACTTATAATGAAAAATTAAATGCCTTAGTGGAGTGAAGCCTTACCTAACGGAAGCCCAGGCTGCTTATTTACCTTATGATTTCGACTGTCCAAGCACAGACATACGAGGAGACGATTAGCACGGACCACATCGCTGGCACTCCAGTGCTGAGGGTGACGGCCACCGACATGGACTCTGGCAGCAATGCCGAGATCGCCTTCTCCTTGCAAGGCAACCCAGATGACATGAAATACTTCGCCATTGACAGCGACTCTGGAATCATCACTCTCACCAACCCTCTGCAAAAGAGTATGGTGAGTACCTTAGTCAACAGTTTTTGTTCTTGTTTGATTTAGGATGTTTTTAAGGAAGTGTATTTTTCTTTATTCTATTTATCCGGACCTTTATTTATGGGACTTCTAAAAGGTTCAATGTTTCATGAAGAAAAGATGTATGACGAATTCATAAATTTTGCTCAGAAGTCTTTGAAACAGTTTTGATTTCATGTTACCACTTCAACGGAGTCCGAGATGTTGAGGCGTTTCCTATCCGATACCTCCTTCCTGCTACTTGTGCAGCCTTTTTCAGATACTCGTCCTTTCCTAAACATATGAAATAAATGTTCTCCTCTCTAACTTATCACAGGCAAAAAAGTGATGAAATCACAAAATGGGTAGTAAAGCCCAGCCACAAAAGACAGATATGGGGGTCAGGGGATACAAA
Source organism: Macrobrachium rosenbergii (assembly GCF_040412425.1). NCBI lineage: Eukaryota > Metazoa > Arthropoda > Malacostraca > Decapoda > Palaemonidae > Macrobrachium > Macrobrachium rosenbergii. The sequence continues at coordinate 28,553,427 of NC_089769.1, forward strand.
GGAAGGTTTGGTGCGTAGGGGTTTACTCCGCAACCTGATAAATTATGATGAAAGCGAAAAGTAGGAGTCTTTTCTCAATCAGTACAGAAAGCAAGTGCCATCATAATACGCACAATGCTAACCATACCTGAAGAGATACACACTGGCACTTCTTCAAGAATTACAATTTGAAGATATAGAGCAAATGTATCCACTCAGAGGTGCACGATCATATAAATGCAACTCTTCTTTGTCGGTAACAATTTTTTTTTCTTTTTTCTACTTTGTCGTCGAGAATAATATGGTAAACTCATCCCAATTGTTGTTGTTGATGTTACGGAGGCTAGAGTAATGTTCAACAAAAAGCTGATCTGGGTCAGTGTTGGGCGATACTGGAATCAGGCGCTCTTGCTTAATTTTCCCATCATCAGCGGTGGTTCGTCCAAACCGAAGCCTTTTCAACATGTGTATTATAATGGCACTCGCTTTCTATACTGTTTGAGAAAGACTCCCACTTCTACTTTTCACTTTCATCATAATTTATCAGGTTGCAGAGTAAAGACCTACCCTTTCTAACCCCTGACCTCCACATCTGTCTCCTTTGGCTGGGTTTTACTACCCCTTTTGTGATTTCATCACTTTTTGCCTGTGATTTCAGTCCTTTTTTGCAGAGGCAACGCCCTAGATCGAAAAAATGGGGTAACAAAAGAATGGAACTGTTTAGCTGTTAGATAGTTTTCTTAGACCTATGCGGCTTCTTCGTGATAATGGTCATATATATATATATATATATATATATATATATATATATATATATATATATATATATATATATATATATATATATATATATATATATATATATATATATATATATATATTATTTATTTATGTGTGTGTATGTGAAAACTAGGGTAGTCAAAGATCACGAAAACCAAAACCACACAGGCAACTTCAACGTGTGTGATAATTTTTAATTAAGACTATAGTCTGTTCAACATTCTAAGATCGCTAGGGTGGGGCCAGGAAAAGAATACAGCGTTGCCAGGTCTATTTATCGTTTTAAATCTCAGCCTCGAGGTTAATCCCTTGTTTATGGCTTTACCTGAGGTCTGTCATTTACTGTACTTCGTTTTCTAAAGAAACAACGAGTAGTTTTTGGTTGTTCTTAATGATTTTCCGTTCTTTGTGTGCTTTTTGGAAATAATAATCGTAGTTCTTGTAATAATACCATAATGGTTTTAATGCATTAACACTTAAAATTTGTGTGGGTGGCTCGGCAGGAATGGCTTTTCAAGCCATTTGATTATTGTCCATATTCCATATTAGCATTTATTTATGGTTACATGACTGTATTTTTTCAGTGCCTCTGCAGGTTAAATAAGCTACTTATCATTTAGGAAAAAACAATAAATTACCATTGATTACAGGGCACCCTTGCTGTTTCTTTAATATGAAATATTTTAAAATGGTATAAACAGTTTATTTGGCCTGGGAGTAAACATGTTGGGTGTGGAGAGATTTAATCCGCTTTGGCTGTCCCTTCAAGGGATATCAGTACTGTCCAGTGACTGGCAGTTTGAGGTGAACACCGTTGTTTTTGTTTTAGATCGAGCTGGCCATAAGTGCCCTCGCTGACCACGTGTCAGGGAAACTGAGGTTTGGCAGCTGCGGCCAAAAATTATGCCATGTCTCTTTGTCTTTATGAAGATAAATTAGGCTTGTACTGCAAATATGTGAAGCCTAGTATGTTACGATGTTATCTTTAAACAAATAACATTTCTTTTTTTATATTTCATTTGAACAAGCTCTGACAAGGGAAAACTTTTAATCATAACGAGACGTTTTACACCGCTTCTTCTTGCCCCTGTCTTCGATCTTTGTTAAACAGACTATGAACCACCCATGATCCACCTGCATTTTTTAACAAAAGATCTTCCATACCTACGGTATATGTTAATATCCATAGACATATCTGTACCATACCACCCATCTGTACCAAACCCATACCCATACCACAGGTAAATTAACCCTACAAATAATAGTCTGCAAAAGTCTATGGGCAGCACCAGCCCCTTTTACCTTCCGGTGTGCAAAACAAACTAACAAACATTTCAGAGTTTTAGTATTATATTACTAGATCTTCTGTTTTTTTTATTTACTACATTTTTAAAAAAGGTACATATTCATAGCCATATCTGTACCTTACCAATACCCATACCTATATCCATAACATACCCATACACATACCCAAATACCCATACACATATCTGTACCATACCCATAGTATACCCATGCCCATACCCATATCCATTCCATACCGTACCCATATCCATAATATACCCATACCCATATCCATACCATACCATACCCATATCTGTACCAGACTCATACCCATACCGGTATCCATTCCATACCCTGCAAACCATCATATCTGTATCTTTACAATACCCCATACCCATACCACATAGGTAAATTAACCTATACCCATAACCAATAATAGTCTGCAAATACCTATATCTCGATAACATTCCCATACCCATACCCTGCAGCACCATACCCACAGTTAATAACCCTTATAACAGTCAGCAAAAGAGGGGAGGGGAGGAAAGGGGCAAGGGGGGCATAGGGGAGGGGAGGGAAGAGGGATGGGTATGGGTAGGTATGGTATAGATATGGGTATGGGTACGGGTATGGGTCTGGGTGTGGGCCTTATCTTAGAAATATAGTAACTAAAAAAAGTGACCGAACAGGTCATGGGTGGTTTAGTCTTAATTAAAAATTTTCACACACTTTGAATTTGCCTGTGTGGTTTTGGTTTTATATATACGATCTTTGATATATATATACCCTAGTTTTATATATATATACATACACATATATATATATATGTATATATATATATTTACATTATTATATATATATATATATATATATATATATATATATATATATATATATATATATATATATATATATATATATATATATAGTATAATTATGCAGCAAACGAGCTGAGCTGACCATTATTACGGAGAAGCCACATGGGCCTAAGAAAACTATATCTAAAAGCTAAACAGTTCCATTCCTTTGTTACCACATTTATTCTCGATCTAGGGCGTTGCCTTTGCAAAAAAGGGCTGAAATCACAGGCAAAAAGTGATGAAATCACAAAAGGGGTAGTAAAGCACAGCCACAAGAGACATATAGAGGTCAGGGGATACAAAAGAAAGGGTAGGGCTCTACTCTGCAACCTGATAAATTATGATGAAAGTGAAAAGTAGAAGTAAGAGTTTTTTCTCAGTCAGTATAGAAAGCGATTGCCATTATATTAACATATATTGAAAAGGCTTCGGTTTGGATGAACCACCGCTGATGATGGGAAAATTAAGCAAGAGCGCCTGATTCCAGTATCGCCCAACACTGACCCAGCTCAGCTTTTTGTTGAACATTACTCTAGCCTCCATAACAGCAACAACAACAGTCGGGATGAGTTCACCATATTATTCTCGACGACAAAGTAGAAAAAAAAAATGCTACCCACAAAGAAGAGTTGCATTTATATGATCGTGCACCTCTGAGTGGATACATTTGCTATATGTCTTCAAACTGTAATTCTTGAAGAAGTGCCAGTGCGTATCTCTTCAGGTATGGTTAGCAGTGTATGTATTATGATGGCAGTTGCTTTCTGTACTGATTGAGGAAAGACTCTTTCTTCTACTCTTTGCTTTCATCATAATTTATCAGGTTGCGGGGTAAAGCCCTACGCCCCACCCCTTCCTTTGTATCCCCTGACCTCTTGTGGCTGGGCTTTACAACCCCTTTGTGATTTCATCACTCTTTTGCCTGTGATATAGATAGAGAGATAGATAACTAACAGTAAGTGAGCAGTCCAAAATATGAGCATCAGGAAATTTTAATTTTGGTGGATAATTTGAATGTCCCACTGTACCTTTGAATTTTTTTTTTTTAAACAAACCCCGAAAGGCACCCCTCCAGAATACGAGCTTTCAGAAAAACTAAGTATCACGGTTGTATCTTTTACCGTCATTGCTCTATAGATATGTTAGGTCCCTCACCCACCCACCCCTACCACATCCCCTAAATGCCAAAAATCAATATCTGGATCTCTGGAACGGCTTAACGGATTTTGGTGAAATTTGGCATGATTAGAGACTTTAGTGGAAACCTCTGAAGCCAGAGTTTCATCCAGGTCCGTTGAATATTTCCAGCATTATCAGTGGCCAAAGTCGGGGTTTTTGTGTACTCAGACTTGCTGGGCTTTACTAACTGCCAGCAGCCATGCTAGTTGATCCACCTTCATTCTTTTTACACGACCGAATCTTCTCAAAGCTCTGTGATTCATCCTTCCACCTTTGCTAACCCTTTGACCACTTCTGTGTATAACCACATTATTGACTCTTTCAATTTTTCCCATCCCACATTTTCCAAGTATTCAACTCATCTCTCCATCCTCAGTCTCTTTTCTTCCATTCCTGTTCAACAGGCTGAATTCAGTTCTGTAGTTTGCTGAACATTCGTTTTATAAATCAGCATCCGGACGTCCACCTGGACTTCCAAGCTTTCTCTTAATTTATTTGCCCACATCTTGTTGCCCTCCTTGCTTCAGCTATTCTGTAACTACCCTTTCTTCCATCTTGCCATTAGGCGAAATGCACTCTCAGGTACCCCTGTGAATCCATTACTTCCGTTTTTTCCACATTCCATACAGACCCCTGTAATATATCACGGATGGCTCTTGCTAACGGTTTCAGAACGAAAACTTCATCCACACACACACACACACACACACACACACATTGGAATCATATTGTTCTTCCTCCATCAGTCCTTCTTGTATGCTCAGTAGCAGTTACCACAAGCATTCTCAACATCATTCAGCTTCATCTCTCTTCTATCATCCACATCGCACAGTTACTCTTGCTTACACTATCAACCAAGGAATGTAGGTTTTTTTTCGGGAGTATCCCTCTGGTTGCATCTTTTTATTATGAAATCTTTTCTTACACTTTCCCCTCACAGAAATACTTCTTATTCATTGGAGTCCTTGCTCACCTTCTTCCGCCTTTTTTCACAACACTTTACTCTCTTTTTCTTCTTGGCCACCTTGCAATTGAAAATCCAGAAATCTATTTTCCTCTTCACTAAGCTTCCATTTTCTTTATTTCATTACTCATTGTTTTTATTCACTCATCACACAACCGTAGAGTCACAAACAGTCCTTGCTTGTTATCCCACCACACTCTCCTGAGCCAGCCAGGCCAAAACAGACTCAGTTACTCAGAAGTACTATTGTTTCACTCTCATTTATTTATTTTTTTTTTTTGAACCCTTGTCCATTATTTGCTTTTTCTTGTATGCACAAAGTTATATTTTTTCCCAACATTATTATTATTATTATTATTATTATTATTATTATTATTATTATTATTATTATTATTATTATTATTATTATTATTATTATGTTACGTTATATCTTGTTTATGTGAATCTAAACTGACTTTAAGATTTATAAAAAGTAATGGCAAATCAAACGTTTTCTTTTCCATTCGTTTCAGGCAAATAAACGTATGTTTGACATGCGAGCTCGAGCTGCTGACGAAGGGAATCCCGTATTGTGGTCGACGGCTGACATCCGCATCCAGGTGGTCTCGTCAGATGAGCTACCGCCTACCATTATCAGTCAACAACCGCTCTTCCAGCCATCTTGAAAACACCACCGAAAACACTGATGTCTTGACACTGTGTAAAGGTCAGTATTATGCCTTTGCCAAGGAGGGTATATATATATATATATATATATATATATATATATATATATATATATATATATATATATATATATATATATATATATATATATATATATATATATATATATATATATATATATATATATATATATATATATATATATATATATATATATATATATATATTTTTTTTTTTTTTTTTTTTTTTCTAAACCCAGGGAGGGGACTTACCACAAGGGATGATGCAATGTGACTCGAATTCCTGGATTGGTAGAACAGAGAAGAAGGAAAATAAGCCGGGGACTTTACTAGAAAGGGGAACTTTAGATAAACTCTTAGGATAACTAGAATTACATATATTTTCAATAACACAAATCATAATGTGGGAGTAATTAGGACAGGTAAATGGGTTCCTGTCAGAGCAGTAGATTATGATGAACAAATGATAACTGGGTGCCAGGGATTTCACTTCAAGGGCACCGTGAGTCAATTTGCAGTGGGTTTATGACAGCAGTGAAAGCACAATCGAAGCAGAAGGCTCCACAGCGAGAAAACTCTGCGCTGATGATTGGGGAGGGCTGTTATTAAGGGAATTGGCCCTGAAAATACCGTGGACTGGAAGTCAGCCACGTGGTTTGGGAGATGGCTCTTAGGGAGCGGAGTTCAAAGGGCAGTAGGTGTTAGGTCTGCGTAAAGTGTGTCTCTGATGAGAAACATCGTGTGCTGGTCCTCTTATCCCTTCACCCAGATTAATTTCCCATTCTTGCAGGAGTCATCCATTTTCTTTCGTGCCGCCTTGGCCTCATGGTTTGCTTTGTTGACCACATGCCACCATGCCAGGCCTGCATGGGTGATCTCATGTCAAGCGCTCAACTTTCTCTTTTGGTGTGCTGGTCAGCTGTCCCAGATCAGTGCCTCCTGTTGTGCTAACTCAGAAACTCCCTTAAGTAGTGCCAGGGGCAATCATACAATCGAGGCTTGTCTCCAAGGCAGGCAAAGTGACCGGGAAAGGAGCTTTAATGCAGTCACATGGTCTAGGAAGGGAATGAAAAGACCGCCAAAGGGAAGAATAACAAGAGCTTTGTAGAAGAAGCAAATTCTCTATGACCGACTGTTAATGTCGACAGCGCTATGAAATGATTTTACTTTAATGTCTTTTGAGAATGATGTTCTTGAAAGGTGAGTTGGCCTGGAAAGAGGTGTCTCTCATTGCAACTCCCCAAACAAGTTGACACATCTCACCTCAAATTGGGTGGGAATGTCTACAAGCGAGACAACTTTACTTTAACAACATGTGCTCTGTTTTTTCCTTTGTTTCTCTAATCTGCTTAAAATTAGTATTTCTCCAGTAAAATATAACTGTAAGGCATTTCACTTCAGTGTTAGTGATTATGTTATCACAGAACAGAATTGCTGCTGGGATTAAATGACTTGAAAAATGTGTGTTATGAAGCTGAAGCAGCATAGTTAGCAAAATATTAAGAAAGTATTTCATGAATGTATATCTCATGACTTATTGTAACAACATAAGATTAAGGTTACCAGGTTATTACTAGAGTATTATCTAGATTTAATCGTGCACTTAAATATAGGGTTAACTTTGTAATGCAAAGTCATGAAGGGCTAGTCATAGTCGGGTGTATGGAGAATGGGTTGACTGATGAGTACTGCCTTGAGATGGTCGTATGCCCTCTCACACTCAGGTGTGCAGCGGAAGGGTTGTTTGCCATGAAAGAGGTTAGTTATAGGGGCGGCTGCATCAGATAAGTTGGGAATGAACCATCAGAAGTACTGGACCATCCCGACGAAATGCTGAGCTTCCCTCTTGGTCCTCGGGTATGGCATATCCCAGATGGCACGGATGTTGTCTTCTTCAGGCATCAGTATATCGTTTCCTACTCTGTGACTGAGATATGTGATTTCGGCCACCCTGAACTGCCATTTCTTGAGGTATATAACCAGGTTGCCTTTTTGTATGGTAGCGAGGATTTGGTCAAGGATCTGTAGGTGCTCCTCCCACAATGGGCGTAGGTAATTATGTCGTCTAGATGTACAACGCAGTTTTTTTAATCCTTGCCAGGATCTTATTCATTATTCTCTGTAAACAACTAGATGTATTCCTTAACCTGGAAACAACTAGGTGTATTCCTTAACCAAAGGGCATCACCTTACACTGGCAGAGGCCGGTGGACGTAGTGAAAGCAGTCAGAGGGCGTGACTCCTCGGACAGGGGCACCTGCCAGTATCCCTTTTCTAGGTTGATTTTGCTCAAATAGGGTGCACTGCCCAGGCTGTCTAAGGGGGTATGGTTCTGGTTTGGTTACTTCATTCAACTTCCGAAAGTTGATACATAACCTGTCTCCCCCTCCTTCCTTGGGAACCAAGACTCCTGGGGAGGACCACTCACTGTGGCTGTTCTCGATAAGGCCAATGTCGAGTTGGAGTTGTACTTGGTCCTCGATCCTCTTTTCCTTCCGCAAATTGACTCGGTAGTAGTCTTTGGCGATAGGAGTGACACCTTCTCGCAGGTGTATGGTATGTTCCAGGAAGTCGGTGCATCCTGGGTGACCTGTGGGTGTGCACTTAACAGTCATTGTATATCCTGATGCTGGTGATTCTTGAGTCCCGGGGTACCGGGCTCTAGGTTGAGTAGGGCTTCGGAATTTGTCAAGGGGGCCGGCATAAGTGCTGATTGTGCCCAAAAGGACCCCGGGAGCAGGAAAAGCTTCTCTGGCTTCCGTTTTTCTCTTGGGTTAAGTAGGGCTTTAACAAATTAATGTGTAGCCATTTAGCTTGTGGGGGCCTGTGAACTAAATTTCGAGGGAGCAAATGGCTCCTGTCCAGAGCACCAGGACCTGGTCTCCCATGTTAAAGGAGGCTGCCTCCGTAGCTTGAGTGACCACCCATGCAGCTTGAAGGTTCCGCTGGATGTTGGGCAGGTCCTTCGCCCAGTCTATCTTTGTCAGTTCAGCCCAGGCCTTGTACAGTATGTCTAGGGGGGGACCTGGGTGGAGTGAGTGCAGAGAAGTTCGAAGGGACTGTACCCTAGGGTCTCGAAGGGCACCTGGCAGATAGCAAATAGGGCGTAGCAGAGGTTCTCCTTCCAGGTTGCTCTTCCTTCATGTTATAGTTTGGCTAGAGTAGAGCTGAGGATTTGGTGGGATCTCTCCACTTCCTTCGCTTTCGGGATGGCAAGGAGTGAAGTGGTTATGTTTTATGCCATAGCTGGCCATGCTGTCGCAGAATTCTTTAGATATGAAATGTTGCCCTTGATCACTTTGGATGGTGGTGGGAAACCTGAAACCACAGGAAAATTGTATGAGGGCCTTTATGGCATTCAGGAATAGCTTGTGGATACCTTGTAAATCGGTCTATGATAGTAAGGCAGTGGTTGTGCCCCATCTTGCTCCTGATAGGTCCCTGGGGTGTATAACAATCAATGACGATGTCTGGAAGGGGAACACTGACAGAGGGAATGTTCTTGAGAGGAGCCTTGGGGATGATTTCATTAGGGTTTCCCATGATTGGACAGGTGGAGCACAAGGCTATGAAGGCCTTGACAGCCTTTTGCAGTCCTGGCCAGTAGAATCTTTCTTCGACTGTCTGGATGGTCCAGGTGACACCAAGGTGGCCTCTGATGCCGTTGCATCGCCTTCAATGAATTTAGTTAAAAGTCTTTTCTTCGGCTTACTTCAAATACCTAAAAAAAAAAATAGTGAATTTCCCCAAAAAGGTTTATAGATGCAATTCATGAAACGAAGAAAGATAAAAGTTTGCACATTACTAAAGCCGACAAATCCAATTGCTTTGTTGTAATGAATAAAATTAGCTATGTTGAAAAAATGGAAAACTTATTATCTGATTCTAGTACTTACAAAAAACTCCGGAAACACCCATTAGATGATGTCACAAAAAGTTTAAATCTAAAATAAAAACTATACTAAAGGAATTCGATTCAATAAAAGAAAAAGTGTCAACGATTAGCCCAACCTTACCTTACATGTATGGATTAATCAAAACCCATAAAAGAGATTTTCCTATTCGGTCCATTATCACTTAAACCAGTTCTGTTAGTTATAAACTTTCTAAATATCTAGTTAAGTTACTATCACCTATTCTGGATACTATTTCAAATTCCCATTTACAAAACTCTGTTGATTTCTTTGCTAGACTTTCCCATATTGAATTATCCAGTACTGATAAATTAACCAGTTTTGATGTGACATCCTTATTTACTAAAGTTCCTATTCATGACTTACTTCAATATTTATCACAACATTTGGAATTGTATAATCTGGAATTACCTACCAATGTCATTATTAACTTGATATCTTTTTGTATAAAAAATTGTAAATTCACTGTCAATGGTAATTTTTATGAGCAAAATATAGTATGGCTATGGGGAACACTCTATCACCACTTTTCTCTGATATTTCCATGGAATTCTTTGAGTCTAGAATGATTCCAAGAAATCTATTCTCTAGGGTGTTTTGGGTTAGATATGCAGACGACTGTTTTTGTATTGTAAAAGAAAATGTAAATATTCCTGGTTTCTTGCATACCATTAATAATCTTGTACCATCCATAAAATTCACAACACAATATGAAGAAAATAATTGTATACCATTTTTGGGTGTCTTAGTTATTAGAAATAACACCAATTTTTGTTTTAAAGTATATAGGAAACCCACGAATAATATGTCATATATTCATATTTACTCTAACCATCCTAAATAGGAGATTCATTATGTTACCCTCCATATTTTTTGGAACTTTGTAAAAATAAAGCAAAAAAGCCATATTACAGTCCAACCAGTGTTGATAAAGAACTTAAGAATATTCTCTACCATTTCATCGTAATTTCATTCGTGCAGTGCCCATTTTAAAAACTATTGATATTAACTTAGTATTTAAAGAGAGTAATATTTTGAGAAATAAACTAATTAAGAATAGCCCACACAATTAAAACAATATTGTATACAGTATGCCTTGTAAAGAATGTAATAAGATTTATATTGGTCAGACATCAAAAGGACTAAAAATAAGATGCTCACAACACAAATAACCATTTCAAGAGGCTTAACAAATAATGGCATTGCGGATCATTTGCGTAAAACAGGCCATGTGATTAACTGGGGTAAGTTATCAATAATCTACAAGGCCAACGACCATTGGAAAAGGAATCTGCTTGAGACTGTTCATTGAAGCCACTTCCACTAGGAATGTTAATCTCCACCCTGGATCATCCCTTGATCCTTTGTCCTTGTCTTTTTTGTTTAAAGAACATGCTGCCCAGATTAACAAACTGTAACCTGTGGTTACCATTCTGTTTTTGTATATAAAGCTTGTCAACTTATTTTGTATTCAGTGAACTTGAAAATGTAGAATAGACTATGAAAATACTTGTTCAAAGTCCAGGTTTTCACTCACATTCTTATGTGCG
>NC_089769.1:28567122-28589622 GCF_040412425.1 Macrobrachium rosenbergii
AGTTTTGATGTTGTATCACTATTCACAAAGGTGCCAATAGATGATCTGATGGCGTTTTTATCTGAATTGTTAGAGAACAACAGCTGGATATCCCATTTTCTAAAAGTACTTTAATTGAACTGATTAAATTATGTAAAAGATTGTAAATTTGAATTTAATGGTAAATTTTACTCACAAAATTTTGGTATGGCAATGGGAAACCCTCTATCCCCAGTGTTAATAACTTATATATGGAATTTTTGAAAAGAAGATATTAAACAACATAATCCCACGTAATGTAACATGGTTTAGATATGTTTGACGACATAATTTGTGTATAGGTAGGAACCAAGATGTAAAAACTTTTTTGCTAAGTTAAATCAATTAGTACCACCAATTAAATTCACGATGGAAATGGAAAATGATGGGTGCTTACTGTTTCTGGATGTCCTCATACGAAGAAATAGTAGTGGGTTTAAATATAGTGTGTATAGAAAACCCACTAATATTTCTTCCTATGTGCATTTCTATTCTGGACAAAGCAATAAGGTTAAAAAGTCAGTGTTTTCATCTATGTTTTTAAGAGCATTACGGGTATGTGGCCTGAATATATTGATGATGAAATCGATAAGATTAGGAATGCAGGCAAAAAATTGAAATATCCTGATAGTGTATTAAATAGTGCATATGAAGCGGCAAAAAGACTATGTATCAAAACCCAGAAAGAACCTTACAACACAAAAAAATTTGCTTGTTCTGCCTTATAATAATAGTATGAAAGATATCCTCATCTTCTTAAGAATTTTGGTGTTAATGTCCGCATTTAAGAACAATACAACAATGAAAAATGTACTTATCAAGAACTCCCCAGACAATATTAAAGGGTGTGTATATAAAATTCCAAGTGTAAGTCTTGTGACAACTTTTATATTGGCCAAATCACGGGAAAGCACTGAAAAAGAATTGAACAACATAAGAAATGTGTGAGATATGCACAACGGGAATAGTGGTATATTTTGTACATGTTAGTGAGAACAATGAGTTCTATCAACTGGGAAGGGCAAAAGGATTGTATATTCTAATAATGCACTGGAAAGGAACATCATTGAATCTAGCTTCATAAAAGAAAGTTACAACCATAATATGAATATCAGTCAAGGGATGTATAAACTTGATCCTTTAATATCAAAAGAAATTTATAAATTGTTTAAACTTTAAGGTAGGCAGTAGAGATATATGAAAATAGGATTATCATATTTGTAAACACAGTGATGAGGGTAGTAATGTTAATGAGTTTCCAAACCTGCCTCCATGACACCTGTCAGGTGGATCTGAGGTGGGGTATGGTCTGTTTATCAGCAAAACACCTGAGAGTCTATTGTGATTTGATGCCAAATGAGTTTTAAAGGCCACTCCTACCTCGACACCGGCCTGAGAGGGATATGGAGCCTCTAACGGTTGTGTATGTTCGTCAGTACTGTTCTTGTAGTATATATATTTGTGACTTATTATCACTCTGTATCAGTCCTTCGTCAATGGCTTGAAATAAAGTCGAAACCGGTCAGGACCTACAGAGTGTTTTCTTATTTTTCACCTGTTGTAATGTGTGATATGATTATATATATATATATATATATATATATATATATATATATATATATATATATATATACTATATATATACATATATATATACACAGTAGATGTGTGTGTGTGTAATCCTTCAGTTATCCAGATTAAGAGAGCTAAGGGCACATCATATAATGACGAATTTTGGTGTTCAAGGCAATTCCGTGCCCATCCTCACCCAACCTTGTCAATACCACATAACTGTACACACTCAGTATGCTTATAAACAACAACCATTTCACTTTTAAAGTGAAAACTTTATACAAAGGCCATTACATACCTTTTTTCCTGATATTTATAGCAAAATATGCTGTATAAACACACTGAAAAAATGCAACCCCCCCCTCTCTCTCTCTCTCTCTCTCTCTCTCTCTCTCTCTCTCTCTCTCTCTCTCTCTCTCTCTCTCTCTCTCTCTCTAGTAAATGACAGATCTCAGTAGGTAGGTAGCCTACCTGTGTTTACTCCCAACAGCCTACCATGCTTTTATGCCCATTAATGTATTTTCATACAGCAACTTTCTTATCAGTTGTTACCATGTTGTATTACCATACATGAGATACAAAATGTGTGTGTGTGAACTACTGACCTGGGCTAGGTGTTACACTCACAGTATCTATTTGCATAAGCCATATAGTCTATAATAGCTGTATTTAAAATAAAGGTAATAGCAATTAAACCGATATTTTACTCGCTGGCTCAATTTATACTGTATTATTGTCATGTGATATCATTATCATAATATGTATATATATATATATATATATATATATATATATATATATATATATATATATATATATATATATATATATATATATATATATATATATATATATATATATATATATATATATATATATATATATATATAACTGATCACCTACCATTTGCATTGAGGTAATGTTTACGTTCTCAGAATCAATTGATTGAGCCTACTTGCAAAAGAAGTAGGAGAATCATTGTTAATTGCTAAAAGAAATGAACGTATTACTGGAATTATTTTTTTTACATAAATGTAAATCAGGTACACAAAGGTAAACTAATATAACTTATGGTAGAGTAAAATCCCTCAAAATCGCAAAACAGCTTTCTACCAATTCGTTTATTTACGTTATGCTCGATGTTGTTTATGTCAGTTCTTTGGTAGTGGTTCTTAACTATAATAGATGATTATGAATTGTTACTTAAGCCATAAGTCTGGTAACCTTGTTTGAAAACCTAGCATAGTACCATCTCGCCAAAAATAAGCTTCATTTTAGAAGCACAGCCCAGTACACAATGATCTAGTGACAATGAAATTCGCGGCACTGGCATTAGCCAAGGTCACTATAACCTAACGAAAACGAAAGTTCTTCAGTAAGTAAACACTATTCATTTTTTACTTTCATTAATTTAACAAGAAGATAAGAACACTGGGGGAAAAAAAGGTTAGCCTATGCTATATAGGTTACTGAAAATGCAATTCGCATGATACATGAGGCATGTACACAATGAAATCATTTTTGTAGTTGACGAACTGTTAAAAATCGCATGATACGAGAGATCAAATGATACATGGGTACACAGAGCATATTTCATTTGCTCTAGTCATTTTGCTCTATCATGGAAACTGTGTTTGTGTAAAAGACCCTGTTTTTTTTTTTTTTTTTTTTTTTTTAGTACATATTGCATTTCTCAATGATGGCTGTCCAAAGCAAATTCGTTTTAAGAACACTACTAAAAAGTAGTTGATCATTTTTTGTTTTACTGGAATTAATGATTTTCCTTTCCACCTCATAATATCAAGAATGCTTTACTTGTATGCCTGTGTATATGTTGACATCTGCATGTGGCATTTCATCAGTGTTCACATTCCTGTCTCTAAATAGTGTGTGCGTTTGTGTGTATGTCTTAACGCAATACTATGATTGTCATTTTTCTTTTTGATTTGCTTGATTTACTATACAGTATTTCATTAAAAGTTTAGATGACTCTGAGTATGATTATGTGCATATCATAACATCACACAAGAGAATGTTGTATCAGTATTTATATTTCTGTCAGTTGTTGTTCTCTCTCTCTCTCTCTCTCTCTCTCTCTCTCTCTCTCTCTCTCTCTCTCTCTCTCTCTCTCTCTCTCTCTCTCTTTCTTTGTGCTTGATGTATTTCACTACAAGTTACGGTACAGTAGTATAATATATCCTTTAATAGAACGTGGAAAAATCAAACATGTAAAAACAGGAAACAAAATAAGCTCTAACGAGTTCACTAACAACAGAAAATGTGTACATACGTACGGACCCCACTCACACTATTGAGTTTATCTTTTCGGCTGTAAAAATAAAATATAAGACAATGCAGTGAAAGTATAAATGAGAATAGCGTAAAATATAAATTAAAAAAGTGTAGGAGCGTGTTCTCTATACAATATAGTTATCTTCTTCCTTTCTTTTGCTTTGTTACAGTACTACACTGTACGTTTCCTTTCATAAAATGTGAAAAATCATAAGTGTAACGACACAAAACAAAATAAGCTCTAGCAAGTTCACTGACGCAAGTGAATGAGTGTGTGCATGTGTACATACTTACCCTACACGCACTATTATGTTTATCTTTTAGGTTGTAAAAGTAAAAAATGAGAAAATGCAGTAGAAATATAAATGAAAATAGTATAAAATATAAATATAAAATAAACATAAGAGTAACAACACAAAACAAAAACAAGTTTTAGCAAGTTGAATATCTAACACTGCATTCCCACCTCCTCTCAGCCAAGGAAATACTCCCGAGGTCCATCTACTTTCCAAAACAACTCCTTCTCTGAGTAAGTTACTCTACTTACCCTTACTTCCCTTCCTTTCCCATGACACCCAGCCATCCAACCCAACCACCTACCTTGGGAACTTCTCCAGGTCTCCCTCACCCCCCAAAAGCCTTTCTCAGTCTGTTTATGAATGTTAGTAATGTCACAAATATTTTCTTGAGGCCACACTGCATTGCCAACCATCGGAGAAGTTTTTTCAATTTTTTTTTTAATTATCCCTGGTCCGTGTGTGTCATATATGTCAGGTCCCAGATTATGGTGATCTGGATAATTGATGGATTACTATATATATATATATATATATATATATATATATATATATATATATATATATATATATATATATATATATATATATATATATATGAATTCGCTCTACCTGGAAATAATATACATATATGTTACCAAAGGGGAATTTTTAGTATAATATCCAGTCAGAAGGCTACAAACGTCCTTTAATATCTAATTCCACCACCTCTGCCATCTAACCTTGCAGAAATAATATGATTTTTTTTCACATCATGATTATGTCAATCAGTAAAGCTACAAACGGGGAATTTTTAGTCGATAATAAGGGGAATTTTTAGTCGATAATAAGTTCGTCGTCTCGTGGGCTCGAACCAGCGAAGACAAGAACTCAGGACAGTGGACGCATTTTAACCCAGTGGAGGTATAAGTGGATATTTTAACAAACGAACTCAGGTGTTTGTATTTGGAGACGCCAGCAAGTGCGTTTGAGAGGTATATTATGACTTTTTTTATACATCACCGTGATTCATATTCAATCGTAAGCTACGAAAACGTCCTTTAATGTTTGTATTTGGAAATAATATCCATACCCTCGTGGGCTCGAACCAGTGAAGACAAGAACTCAGGACTACAGTGGACGCATTTTAACCCACGCGGCCAGCAAGAGAGGTATAAGTGGATATCGTCTTCCCCTATACAAATCGCCCGTCGAACTCAGGTGTTTGTATTTGGAGACGATATCCACCCACCTCTGCCATGCTAACCCCGTAGTGCGTTTGTCGCACGCAGCCATATTATGATTTTTTTATCACATCACCGTGATTCATATTCAATCAGTAAGCTACAAACGTCCTTTAATATCTAATTCGCTCTACCTCGGAAATAATATATTTTCATATATGTTACCGAAGGGGAATTTTTTAGTCAATAATAAGTTCGTCGTCTCGTGGGCTCGAACCAGCGAAGACAAGAACTCAGGACTACAGTGGACGCATTTTAACCCACGCGGCCAGCAAGAGAGGTATAAGTGGATATCGTCTTCCCCTATACAAATAGCCTGTCGAACTCAGGTGTTTGTATTTGGAGACGATATCCACCCACCTCTGCCATGCTAACCCCGTAGTGCGTTTGTCGCATGCAGCCATATTATGACTTTTTTATCACATCACCGTGATTCATATTCAATCAGTAAGCTACAAACGTCCTTTAATATCGTATAATCGTTTACTGCGAAATCAACGGGAATTACGTTCAAGACTTTAACTCTTTTCAAGCTGTCAGCACTGTAATAATACGTTTACTTGTATGGAGAAACATCATTTTTTAGTCTGTAATTGATGACTTATTTCCTCCTGGCAACTCTTTTTCAGTTGGTCGGAATTGATGCCTAGATGACTATTTTTTTCAGTACGCTTCGGGCGTTTTCAGAGACAACACTCCTTTGACCAGTGAATGTCAAAAGAGGAGTATGTCTTCAGGTGAGTAGATGAGGTGTCTGATACTGAAGGCATATTTGATGATGAGACTCTAGTTCTGAATCCTCCATGATGAGGATATTGAAGAAACAAACTTTGCTTTCCAATAGCGGAAGTGAAGATGACTTCTCATTTGACTGGACTCCGAGAGAGAGAGAGAGAGAGAGATATCCCTTTACTTTTTGTTGCTGATCCCGTCGTGAAATTTTCAGTTGAGGATAAAGAGAATCCATTAAATTTTTGAGAAATAATTTGATGATGAAATCATTGGAGAAAGAAACAAATATTTGCAAATCAGTTTCTAGATGAGAATGCCATTTGTCTCCACAATCACGAGTACATAGATGGATTGTGTGTAGCCCCGCTTTTTAGAGATTGGCATACAAAGAATAATAGTGCATGTATGTACAACACTTTTCATTCAGTATTTTTATAGTCTTATGAAATAAAATAATTAGTAGTATAGTTTTTTATCCTATCATTTAATAAAATTCCTCACTCTTAACTACAGTACGAATTATAACATAAAAATCAATATTCTTTGAAAAACTATTTAATATCTAATTGCAAGAAAAAGCGTTGTGATGCGTTACATTCACTCATCCGGGGACGCTTAAAGGTTAATATAATATATTTTAATATATTTTCATTTATGTTACCGAAAGGGAATTTTTTAGTCGATAATAAAGTCGAACCAGCGAAGACAAGAACTCAGGGACTACAGTGGACGCATTTTCTCGTCAGCAAGCAAGGTATAAGTGGATATCGTCCCGAATTCGCCCGTCGAACTCAGGTGTTTGTATTTGGAGACGATATCCACCCAGACGCAGCCATATTATGACTTTTTTTATCACATCACCGTGATTAATATTCAATCAGTAAGCTACAAACATCCTTTAATATCTAACCTCTACCTCGGAAAGGCCAGCATGTTACCGAATGGGAATTTTTAGTCGATAATAAGTTCGTCGTCTCGTGGGCCGAACCAGCAAAGACAGAACTCAGGACCAGTGGACACATTTTAACTCAGGTGTTTGTATTTACAAAGACGAACTATGGAGACGATATCCACCCACCTCTGCTATGCTAACCCCGTAGTGCGTTTGTCGCACGCAGCCATATTATGACTTTTTTTTTATCACATCACCGTGATTCATATTCAATCAGTAAGCTACAAATGTCCTTTAATATCTAATTCTCTCTACCTCGGAAATAATATATTTTCATATATGTTACCGAAGGGGAATTTTTTAGTCGATAATAAGTTTGTCGTCTCGTGGGCTCGAACCAGCAAAGACAAGAACTCAGGACTACAGTGGACGCATTTTAACCCACGCGGCCAGCAAGAGAGGTATAAGTGGATATTGTCTTCCCCTATACAAATCGCCCTATACAAATTGCCCGTCGAACTCAGGTGTTTGTATTTGGAGACGATATCCACCCACCTCTGCCATGCTAACCCCGTAGTGTGTTTGTCGCACGCAGCCATATTATGACTTTTTTTTATCACATCACCGTGATTCATATTCAATTAGTAAGCTACAAATGTCCTTTAATATCTAATTCGCTCTACCTCGGAAATAATATATTTTCATATATGTTACCGAAAGGGAATTTTTTAGTCGATAATAAGTTCGTCGTCTCGTGGGCTCGAACCAGCGAAGACAAAAACTCAGGACTACAGTGGACGCATTTTAACCCACTCGGCCAGCAAGAGAGGTATAAGTGGATATTGTCTTCCCCTATACAAATCGCCCGTCGAACTCAGGTGTTTGTATTTGGAGACGATATCCACCCACCTCTGCCATGCTAACCCCGTAGTGCGTTTGTCGCACGCAGCCATATTATGACTTTTTTTTATCACATCACCGTGATTCATATTCAATCAGTAAGCTACAAACGTCCTTTAATATCTAATTCGCTCTAGTTTTGTATCTTGGCATTTTAACTCAGGAAGCCTTTGTTTGATGCATTGAGAGAGTGAGGAGTTGATGAGAGAGAAAGAATATGCTGGCCCAATGCTGGCCATTGCTACCAGGGAATCTTAGAGATATAAGATGATATGATATTGTTCTTAAAACAGATGTAGAAGGAGGTTATGAGGAGTTGACGAGAGAAAAAGAATGTGCTGACCCAATGCTGGCCATTGCTGCCAGAGAATCTTAGAGATATAAGTTGATATGATATTGTTCTTAAAACAGATGTAGAAGGAGGGTATGACCGTATCTGACCTTGTTTTATGGCATAATAGTTGGTGGCAGCAAAAAGCTGAAAATGATAGTGTTTATGGGCTCTATAAACAATGTATCGAGTTCAGGGAATACTTGGATGGAATTGCTAAACTGTAATGATTCAGTTCGGAATTATCAGAAGGGTACTTATGCAATCGACTTGTTGACTGGGCCGATGAAGATAATTCAGTTGCTATTGTCGGAGATGTGTAGATTTGACAGGTTTTTAGGGATTATTTAGCCAATGCTGATTTTAAAGAATATTCTGAGGGCACGGAATATGGTCTGGCTGAGTTTGCAGACATAGTAGCATTTAAAGGGGATAAGTTAGGGTTAACATATGTGTTAGAACACAAGTTTAATATAAAGGATAAGACTAAGCCTATTTTTGTCCCTTCGTATAGGATTCCTTTTAAGATTAGAGAACAGGTAGAGCAAGAGGTTAATAAGTGGGAGGAGGAAGGCATTGTTAGGCCCAGTTCCTCACCTTTTAATTTTCCGTTGTTAGCAGTGCCTAAGAAGGACGGTTCAGTCCGAGTTTGTGTGGACTTTAGGATGTTGAACGAGAAAACCATTCCTTATCATTACCCTGTGGCATGTTTGCCAGATTTATTTGTTGAGATTGGGGGCAAAAATATTTATTCTTCAATTGATCTGATTCAAGGGTACTTGCAAGTACCACTTAGCAAGGAGAATCGAGATTACACTGTTTTTTCTTTGCCAAAGGGGCATTATGAGTTCATGCGGATGCCGTTTGGTTTATCTGGCAGTCCTATGACATTTGCTAGGCTAATGAATACATTTTTGCATGGCTTATTAGGGAAGTCCATATGTATCTGTATGGACGATATATTAGTTGCCAATGATTCGGTAGAGGAACATTTATAAGTTCTTAGGGAGGTTTTTAGGAGGCTTAGATTAGCGGGTTTGCAGATAAAATTAGCTGAGTGTAATTTTCTGAAGAAGCAGATAGTATATTTGAGTCATGTCATTTCTAAGGAGGGTGTCAAAGTGAATGATGATAAAGTAAGGGCAATTGTAGATTTTGCTACTCCCAAGAATAAGAAACAGATTCGGTCTTTGTTAGGCATTGCTTTGTGAAAGGTTTTTCTATTCTAGCATCTCCTTTAACAAATGTCCTGAGGGATGATGTGCAGTTTGTATGGGGAGATGGACAGCATTCAGCTTTTGAAAATATTAGGGATGCCATAGTGAATCCCTGTGTTGAAATTTCCTAATTTTGAACGTCCTTTCACGTTGGTGACAGATGCCAGTCACGATGGGGTAGGGACCTGCCTTATGCAGAGGTTTGATGGTAAATTTCATGCTATCACGTTTTACATCAGGAAGCTTAAGACACAGGGTAGTAACGAACGGCTATGGTCGGCAGTGGACAAAGAGGCCTTTGCCGTAGTGTCTAGTTTGGTTCATTTCAAGATGTTATTGATGGGCAATCAAGTAGAGGTTCTTACAGATCATAAGCCATTGTTGGATCTTTTCAAAAGGCCGGATCTTTCCCCTAAAAGAACTAGGTGGTATCTGACAATCAGGGATTTTGATGACAAGCTTAGGTATATAGAGGGTAGACATAATGTTGTAGCAGACACCCTTAGTAGAAGTTTTTCTGATGCAGATGGTACTCATGTATGTTATGTGTCTGGAGATTGCATAGACTGGTATATTAGTTTAGTAGAAGCTAAACAGGATGAGGATGAGATTTTGGCAGACGCGAAAGCGTTTCTTAGAGTGGAATTAATTAGGGAGGGTTATAAGTTGCCTTTTTCAGGGCTTGAGTTACAGGTTAATTTGTTAGTTGGGAAGATTAAATACAGACTGAGAAATAGTGAGGATAAGGGTGATACGACACAAATAGTTGTTCCTAGGAGTTTAGTGCTTATGGTTCTGGATATTGTTCACTCTAGGTCTGGCAGTCTGCATTTGGGTATTGAGAAGACGTATCAGAATATACAGGGACAATTCTCTTGGAAGAATATGCTCACATCAGTGGAAGACTTTGTGAGAGGTTATTCAGTTTGTAATGCGTGTAAGCCAACGAGGGTCATTTCTTGTAAATTGGGTTCATTTCCTATTCCCAGTAGACCATTCTCTAGGGTCCATATGGAACTGCTAATTTCTGTAAATCTAGTTATGGCCATAGGCACCTGTTGGTGGTTGTTGACGAATTAACTAGGGTTGTGGAGATTTTTCCTTTGAAGCATAAAACAGTGGAGGAGGTGGCAGTTGCATTCTTTAATGGATATATTTGTTGTTATGGGGTTCCTGAGGTGCTGATTACAGATAATGGGCGAGAATTTGTGAACAAGACGTTAGAGTGTCTTGCGGATGTAATGTGCATTCGGAAAGTCACTATTATTCCCTATAGACCAAAAGCTAATGGTTTATGTGAACGGGCAAATAGGAAGGTTATTGAAGCTCTCAGGATGAGTGTAGAGGGCATTGATGTAAATTGGGAATGATATATTCCACAGGTGCAGCATAGCATCAGTTCTGTGATTAGTGATAATATTGGGATGTTTCCCAATGAAGCACTGTTTGGTTGCCCGGCCCGGTGGTCGTTCAATTTACTACCTATTCCATTGGGGGATGATACAGTAAAGCGCTAGTCATTACTGCTAAAGAGAGATATGCGCTTTTTGCTAAGAATCTTGAAATGAAAACTTGGGATATGGTTGATAGGAGCAATGCAAAGCCGGTAGAGTTAAAGTTGCTGTGAGAGATAGGGTTTTTGTGGAAATAAATGTTAGGAATCAATTGAACTATAAGCTGGGTCCTATATTTGAAGTCCTTTTCGGGTTTTAGAAGGAAAGAAGGGAAATAGATTTGTGGTTCTAGATGAAAATACAGGAGTGTCTCAGTTGAAACATATCTCTAAAATTAAAAAGACAGGTTAATGGGAATCGTATGGGTTAATTACTGTGATGTACTGTGGTTCTGATAATTTTTTTCCCTCTTTTTGTTTTGTTTTTTAATGGGTTTTAAAGGGGTATGACAGGTAGTTTTTTTTAACTGGGGAGGACATCGGTCCGTAGAGTTATACAAATCTTTAATTATCCGAGTTCAGTTTTTTACTTTTGTGTGTTGCAATACTTAGTTAAAATTAGGTGCAAATACCATAGGGTTATATAGATATATGGGTTTAATTTTTTTTTTCTCGTTTCGAGATTGGGTAACCTATAGGTTCTTTTGTTTTTTGTATGCTGGAGTTTCATATTCTCATGACTCTGGGAGTCGTGGCATGGGCTAATTCCGTAGTGAGGATAGGCCCTAGTATTATTATAGAAGAGGATTATGATGTGTGGTTGTTGTCTGACACAATATCTTTAAGTATAGAGTTTGAGAATAAACTTCAGTTGCTAGGAATCTTTTTGGGGTAAGATGAATATCAGACGGAATCTGTTTGATCCGTTACAGGGTTGGCTAACAGAACTTAATGCTACAGCTATTAGGGTACAGGATAGGATTAAGACTTTAACATAGCTTCCAAATTTAGGTGCTTTGACTTTTAAGTTCTCTTTAGATGGAGTAAGAGGGCTGTGTCATTGGTAATTGGAGACGTTATGATCATAAGATTGATTGCTAGTATGTCCATTGCTAATTTGCTGAGAATTGAGCAGGTATCGGCAGTATTTGCTAGCCAGGATAAAACTATGATGACTTTACAAGATAGTAAGGATAAATTATGCGAGGGTTTTGACTTTAAGGACTTCTTTAGATGGGTTATTGGTCACAATTGATAAGATGGGGGGAGACTTAGATGTTACGGTAGCTTGTTTTCCTGTCAAACTACCTTGTTGAATATTGAGAAAGAAGCTGAATCTGTGTCATCAGAAATTCAAAGTCAGTTTAAGGCAGTGGTTGCCACTTCCAAGGGGCAAATTTTGAGAGATATTCTACCTCTTGGGTGTTTAGGATCGACTGTAATGAATGAAGCATTTCTGTATGGTTCTCAGGTAATTTTTGCTGGGAAGAATTTGTATCTGCAGCATCTTAAAAGTTGGTGTATCTGATAGGGGGTTGCTTGTGGAAATTCCAGTTAGTAACTTGAAATTGTTTCATAGTTTTATCATTCGACCTTTCCCTAGTGGTTTTAATGGTTCAGTAATAATATGAGATAGTGAGGAGACTATGTACCTTTTGGGTTGACTGTCGATATGACTGACTTACGTTTTACACCACTTCCTCACAGCAGCACCTTATGGAATGACTTCTATGAGCCTCAACGGATACAAGTTGGATATGGGGGGCCATCTACGTTTCACCTGCAGGTTTCTACACCTGCGCCCTCATTAGAGGATCCATGGTCTTTTGGGAGATGTCAGGCGGGACATTTACAAGTTGCAGTCATTGCTGGGAGACATCTGTTTGGCGCAAAGGATTCGTGTGCGCTGCTTTCAACATAGGCTTGTGCAGTCGCAAGATTCCCAGGATATTTGGATCATCAAGAATTCAAGATTTGAAGAGATGTGTTCTACAATGAACTGTATATTGGAATAACAGTCGTGCATAGGAGACAAATAACTTTCGTATCTAGTGCATATTGTTTACTATGATTTTTGAGCCTGCCCCTACTGAACTTTTGTCTGGATGTTTGTTGTATCTGGGCGAAGACGCCCAGTGGTAGGTTGGCTGAGCTCCTATTTCTGATTAATCTGACTAATTTCTGGCCTTTAAAAACGTGTCTGGTGCAGGTGGCTTATATGTTGATGTTGGTTGGAGAGAGCATGTATCCGACGCATTCAATTAATGGCTTCCGGTCATGAGCAAGATGCATGGGGAAAACGTGACAGATTGATGGAAGCTTTGTGATATCTGTGGGTTCAGAAGGTGGAGTCCTTCGAACATTGAACCTGACGGTGACATCACGCTTCATGGAGGGGTTATTAGGTGAATGTGTGCATACATGTGCTCTCTAATGTGTATATTATAGATGACCCATAGAATGGGTATTCACTTCGATTTGCGGCTGGTGTGATTGCTCTTTTGAGCTGTGTTTGTGAATATAGACAGCCATCTGAGGGGCAGCTTCCTGATGGCCATAGAATGTGAGTAAGATAACTCATTAACACTTGTACCTTTTTCAGACAGTATATAGCATACCCATTTTACGTTGCAGTGAAACCCCTCTGTTCTTTATTATGCATTTTTCCTTTTTAAGTGTTTATTTCTTAAGCACCATTTCAGGTTTTAATATAAGCTATGTTTCTCTTAACAGGAATTCTGGTTGAGTCCCTTGAGGACATATATATTGGAAGTGGTGTTCATTTTAACATACTATATGACATTTATTTTGGTCTAGAGTAATCATGACCTTTTTAGTTTGTTTGGTGACCGGGGTTTTAGTCACTAGTATTGGTTGGTCTAGAATCAGTAATTTGATTGATTGTGGGTCTGAGTTTCCTCTAGTTATGACTTCCATTTTTATGGTGTGAGAGACTCCATTTCATGACCGTAGCTTTTACTGAAATGCTTTTGTTAATTTTACAAATAAAGTCTAGTTTTGTATCTCGGAGCTTTAATTCATCAAGCCTTTGTTTGATAGATAGAGAGAGTGAGGAGTTGACGAGATAGAAAGAATGTGCTGACCCAATGCTGGCCATTGCTACCGGAGAATTTTAGAAGATGTAGAAGGAGGTTATGACCCTATCTGACCTTGTTTTAGGGCATAATATATACATACATTTATATATATATATATATATATATATATATATATATATATATATATATATATATATATATATATATATATATGTGTGTGTGTGTGTGTGTGTGTGTGTGTGTGTGTGTGTGTATAATGTTATAACTTTTGTATGAGCTTTGCAAGTTATAAGGTTAAGTGCCCTTTTTAAGTAAGTTTTTTCTTGATATTATTAAAGAAAATCATTAAATCCATTTAAGGAGCTTTTCATTATTTCTACTGTATATCCCGTTAAGGGTGACCTTGCACCAGAGGGAATGCCAGTCAATATGTTTCAACGTCATAAAATTTATATTAGAATTGATCAGAACTTGCATCTAGCTTTTTTGTTCTTTGATGTTAAATGCACACCTTTCACTTGGAAAAGTAAAATGAGTTTCTTTTTTTCACAGTTTCTCTAATCTCGACCATTGTCCTTTGAATATTTTAAAGAAAAATGACAATTCACTTTGACCTCAACGGTCTTAGGAACGATGCAACATAATGTCGTCAGAAACAAGAGGTAGTATGAGGATGTGCAAGATATGGTTTTTGTGACATTTTGCTGGAATTAATTATTGCTGGAGTATTACTGGGAGAAATTTAGCTCGGAAATGCTATTCATTTGTGTCCTGCGAAGCACTTATTTTATGTTTATTCATATAAAAAATAGTTGTTAGTGAAGGAAAACAACTTGGCGTTGCTTGCCAACGTGAAAGGTGTACGAGGTCTTACAGTATTCATAACAAAGGGCTGTAAGTATGTTGAACACTGATAATCATGATGCAATTTAAAGGAATAAATGTTTTCTCTTAAGTGCAACAGAGATGTTTAGAATTTTTCGGCTCTCTCACAGCTACTTATTCTACGAATAAAAGATCCATCTCCGCCAAGTCAATGTCATTTTTACAGTACGAACTCTTACTTGCTCTGCTCTTTATGAATATATTTGACCTGATTTTAATATGTCGCTGCTGGAGAATTCGATGCATTTTCTTCCCAACTTCTAATGAGAATTTAGTTATATGGACGATTCCTACCACGAGAAAGTGTGTTATGTAACAATAAGGTAATTTTGTAAGAAGTGTTTAGATATTTTTGTTTTTACGCCCTTTGACTTTCGTTATTTCATTCATTACTGTTAGGTCTCTGATTTCTTTTTTCAGAATTTAAAATTATTTTCGCCTTTTCTGTCGGTTTTCTGTCTAGCATTAACCAAATTTTTCAACTTGACAAAGCCAGGAAGATAACATGTTCAAAGTACTGTACAGCTCTGCTTACATTTTCTTTTATTGGACAAACATTCAGTTTCAAAATCTGTACTATTAATATCTTTTACACTCACCAGTTAGATTCATATATTTCGACATTTAACAGCCCAGTAAATTATTTAGATTTTGGGCCTACCACTTTAATGGATCCATACACACTTAAAAAAATGATTGCATGGTAGAATCTAGCCCCTATTCTCTTCAAGTGTTCCCTTCCATATTCTTTTTTTTTTTTTTTATAATTGATAGGCATTGCCTTTATGTATGATATGTTCCTCCCAATTTATAGTTTTCTCTTCCGTTACTCTTATTGCTGTATTCATCTGAGGATGTTAATGTTAAAATGCTTCTTTAAATGTCTGTGTGCGCGTGTGCATGAGCGTTTGGGCAATCATAATGCAGTATGCATATTTTCTTCCGTTTATTAGGTCTAATCTGGCAGACAGCTCGCTCGTTTACTTCACCCTGCTAAACGGCAACACTCCTGACACGAATTCAGATGGAACTTTCGCCATTAGGTAAGTGATGATAGGTAATTCGCTTTCTTCCATATTGACTATGCAGTTGTCGTTATAAGTAGCGTAACGATTATCTTTCAGGTCAGATGTAAATCTTCTAGTTGGAAACTAAAACCAGCCAGCAGAAAAATTTTACTTGCTTTTCATTTCTTATTTATGTTTCCAAAGAATAAAAAAAAATTTGCTCCGGTTACTGTGGAAAATGAGTTATCGATGTAGAGGGTGTCAATTGTCAGATGGTAAACTTGAACATTTTTTTTATTATATTTTGAGCTTCAGAAAACATTTGAGTTTCAGTTTCACCCGCCAGAATGCAGAACAAAATTGTGAATAGTCATTCACACTAATTTTTTCTCTGCTTCATCTCTTCTAGATATCTTACATATTAATTTGCTTATTATTATATAGGTAGTTAACCGCTGTGAGAGCAAAACACGTTTATTCCATTGATTTAAGCTGTCTAGCAAGGCAAGAGATTCTCTCTCTCTCTCTCTCTCTCTCTCTCTCTCTCTCTCTCTCTCTCTCTCTCTCTCTCTCTCTTCTCTTTACGTAGAAATGGTCCAACACCTATTCAGTAGTTATAAGAAACGTAATAAAATCTCTACGTCATTTGTAATGAGAGTGCTATTTGCGAACTTGGTATAATAGCACAAAATAATTCATAATGTATTTTAAAATATATTATACGGTGGAAACCATGAATTTTTCTTTATGAAATGTAAAGGATGTTGGAAATTTTCGCAGGCTCTTTTAGTTCAATGTTTTTCACTGTAATCTTGTATTTAAAGTACATATATATATATATATATATATATATATATATATATATATATATATATATATATATATATATATATATATATATATATATATATATATATATATATATATATATATATATATATATATATATATATATATATATATATATATATATATATATATATATATATATATATATATATATATATATATACTGTATATATTTAAATATAGTATGTTACTACACCATAAATAAAATTCTATACTAATCATTTTAACCCTTAGCAGCACTGTCTTATGAACTCGGTTTAAGATATTTTTATTATGAATGTTTAAACTCTCTGGTAGCTGCTGCCGAATGATTGCAAAGTTATTTCTATTCATGTTAATATTTCCTTCAGTAACTAAGCAATTTTTTTATTGGAAAAGGAATTTCATGAATAAAATGCGATGAAATTCAGTGTATCTGAAATGTTATTGCTGTGGAGGAAGTAAAAAAAAAATTCTCTGAATACAATGTAAATGAAAATGATATAAGATGTTGCGAATTTAAGATCAATTTTAGCCCGTTTGCTAGGTTAGCCACATAAATGTTTGCATAACTTAATCTCAAAAGTTCCTTTGAGTTTATGTCTTCTCTGACAGACCGGATGCATTTTCATTCCCGACTTAAACTGCATTATTTAAGGCAAGAAGGTGATCACTTAAAATGGTTTAGTAATTCGTCTTCAGTTAGATACGTTTATTGAGATGATCTCTCTCGGTTAAGTCCTAACAGATGTTAACTAACAATGTATTAGATATGTGTTAAAAAATATCGTTAATCACGTACTTCTCTTCTGTTGAAATTGAAATGTGATGGCTCTGAATCTGTGAATCTAATTCCGATCGTTGATTGGTACCCACAGACGGCAGGACCATTCGGAAGTGTGTGACGACAGCAGCACCGGCGTGACCGTATTTGTCGCCACTAGGAATCTGGATTTTGAAACTGTCCAGGAATACATTTTGACGCTCCAGATAGTTGTGAGTATCTATGAGAGTCTTTTTTTGTGTTGAATTCTTTACCTTTCGCCTTGGCAGTGCTGGTGATTGGTTTGATGCGGAGTTGAAAGGTTATATTTTCATCCATATCTATCTGTTTCAGTGTTATCGAGAAACTTGTAAGAAATGTTCACTAGTTGACTTCTTAAATATAATTAACTGGTAATTTTTTCTGCATGGTTTTTTTTAATTTTCCATCTCAGGTTTCTCACTAGGATTACTATTCTGCGAAATAATTTATTAATCTTTTTATTTAAACACTTGCAGGTTCTGTTTCTTGTTCGTTTTTTACTCAGGAAATCAGTTGTAAGATTCCTGTTACCCATTAACCTGTTCAACAGCCTTTTTGGTTACCTTCAAGCTCTTTTGACTTTTATTCTTTTACTTGCTCATTTGTGTCACTAAATCACTCCGCTTTTATCATCATTGCTTGCCGACTCTTAATCTGTATTCTGTGTGTTTTTATTAAGTTACGTTATTGATTCCAGGTTTTGGTGTTTGCATTTCTGTCGTTAGGTGTCGACTATTAATGGAAGGTCGATGTCATTACCATGCTTTCTATTTGTAATCTTTATTTTTTATTTTTGTATAACTGAATAATGGCGTGAGGATTATGGTAATTGTGGTGAAAGTCTCTTTTGAGCATGCAAACTTTCCTTCGGGTAAGAATTGATTTAGCTTAATATGTAGGGTTTTTCCACCTAGAAGTTTCCAAACTCACTTTTTTTTATGAAAGCTCTGAAAATGGTTGAATTCTGCTGATATTTTTAGTCACACCTGTTATTCGTATGTAAGACCATATTACTGATACATGTCCAGTGTTGCTATCCATATTAAAAGCCAAAAATGGAAAATAAAAAAATCATGAAGAATGAATATATCTTGGATAATAGTTTTGTAACAGTAATTATCAGGCAAACTTAGAAAGTTCCAATAAGTGAATAATAATTATCAATACATTATTCATTTATGTTGGCAAGTGTCTGGTAGATGGAAGATTTATCTTGTGCTTGGCTATTGAAGGCTAAACGTGCTTTTGTTTTAATTAATGGCCGGAATTCGAATGTTACTCATATGCATTGCTAATAAGACTTGTGATGACAGAGAGTTAGAGACTTGTTCATTGTTGTCGTCACATCATTGTGGTAATGTGTTGGATGAAAATTCCTCAGGAAAACAAAGTTGTCTTTATGGTTCCATTGCACTGTGAAAATTTTTTCTAAACATAATATGAAAGATCTTTTAGTAAGCGACGTCTTCGACTGATGACGGATGGAATACTTGAATACTTAAACAACTAACACCGAACTAGTGTATGTACGGTAGGTATTCGCTCGTGCATTCTTTACGTAGAGGAGCGAGCATGCACTGATGTAAATACGTATGTACTCGTACTGTATATGCTTGTATGTCCAGTGCATAATATTTTGTTACAGTTATCTTTAACAGCAAAACCACATCTGGATCATTTTACTTATAATCGATGATTTCAGTATTTGTTTTAAAATCATCTTAGTTTTGGAGTTTATAAAGGGCAGTTATGTGTGCACGTATGCAGGGAAAACCGATTCTTCTTTTATAGAAAAACTCATTTATACGTTTCGCTCTTATTCATGAACCAAGTCAATGAGAGCGACAGCACAAGTCTCTTTCGTTATAAGGTGAAGTTGGCCATATGCTAGTATGAACTCTCGTACTTTAATCATCCCGATAATAAATTAAAATGTGACGCATTTTTTAAAAATTAGCGGGCGGTACTGTACATCATGACTGGCTGATCGCTAAAACGCCTTAAGAGACAGGAAAAGTGATTTATACTTTTGTTTGGTCATGCTGCTATCGTCACTGAAGGAGAGCGTTGGGTTTGAATCACGACAGAGACATCGGCGGCCAATGTATTGTCCTCAAGAGTGCTGCCAAGCGACCAATATGACTACCGGAATTTGGTCCGTGTATTCTTCTCCTCAGTGAAGACAATGACTTGCTTCTCTTGCACCATAGATAAACAAAAAGAAAGGTCAGAGGTTGACCCTCCGTCTCCCTGGATCATCAGACTGTCATGTCTACAAACCGTAAATGTTCACTTTTGCAAATCGTTGCGTTATAGAAGTTGTAAATTAATCTCGTCTACTTCAGATATGTGGATCTCACGTGATCGGGCCGAGATTGATCATGAATCGCGTAAAGGTCATTTACTGCGAGACAAATTGATTTTACAGTAATCGTGGTCATTAAAAAGAAGAGAAACATCCACCAGTCATTGTTCACAAATACAGATACAGTTATATTTTTAAGCATGTATGCTTGTATGCTACGCTCATGCATGAATGCACTCACTGACCCGCACGCGTGCCTAAGCACCAGCGTGTATTTGCATTGCAATTTGTGCAAGGGTAACTTACTACCAACTCAGCTTTTGATGGCACTAAAGCTATTGCCATCGTCCTGAATATCAGAAGGTGACAGCTATATAGTTAGGAATAAAAGATATGTGCTTTTATAGACATCTAAAACCCATCGAACACTAAATAAGTCGCAGTTCAGGTGGAGACGAAAATTATCGGCAAAACGATAAATGATTTTCAGTCAACTTCCAAATGAACAGATTACCTTTTACAGGACGTTGGAGAAAAGTTAGAGCTTAATGATTTTAATTTTATCCTGTAAGTTTTGCATCATATTTAGATTCTTATTGAAATCTGTGAGTCTTCATATACGTGAAGATTCTTTTTAAGATAGAATAACTTTCATTTGTTTATTTCCTGTTGGTAATAGTATTTTTTTTTATTTAAGTTATTTTGATATAAGTTATCTGTCTCTTAGAAAACATCTTTTAATCTATGTTTAAATTTTCAAGATAAGGAATATTATCCATTGCCGAAGGGCATTTCCCATCATTTCTTAGAAGCTTTCTTCACATCAAAGATCGTCATCATCCTCTTTGGAGGAGTCATCTTTTCCTTGTCCATATAAGTTTTGCTTCTGATGGTGGAAGTCTCTCTCCCCCGTAAAGTTTTCCTTCTTCGAGTAAGAGACTTCTTTTATCTTCATGGATGTTTTCCTGTCGGTAAAAGTCTTCCGCCAGGGTAAAAGATTCCTTTCTGGTGACACAAGGCTTTTATTGGAAAATTCTTGCTATTTTTTATATTTCTTCTTCACTGTTAGAGTCCTCCGCCGTCTGCAAAAGCTTTTTTTTTCGCGATGCAAGCTCATTCTTTAATAAGAATCTTCCTTTGAGTATCGAAAACATCAAATTTCTTCTCACAAATGTTTTTCCTATCTTCCTGTTCATGAATGAGTTCATCTTGCCAGTGGAGGTCTTCTTCCTCGATTCTTTAAACATCGTGTTAATTTCTGCAAAAGTCAGTCTCGGTGAAAATTGTACTAGCCAGTTTCGTCCTTAATACTGAAATTTCGTGATATTACAGCAATTCTGATCCTTGAATATTCTTACGTTGTAAAGTATGCATTTAATTTTTTCGTACTGAATACCTATAACCCAAGAGGTTAAGTCAGTACTATGATTCCTTGTGTAGTGTGCAGTGGAATTATGGAAGTCCATACTCTCCTTATTGTTATCCGGATAATAATCCCTAGTAGTTTTGAAATTTACAAAGCACGAATCACTGAAAAAAAAAGAGAAACTGTAAAACCAAAATGATAGGGGAACAAAAAATAGTCTTTTCCAATAAAAAGCATTGATTTTTTCCCCGTTTTTCATATACCTTAAGTTGAGACTTGTGCACCTGGCCCACATTTTAGTATTAGTATTGTTATTAAGCTGATTAAATAAAATTCTGTGATGAAACGAGTTTACCCTACTTAAAGTAAATAACTATAAGATATGAGTTTGTTGTTCTTGGGGCTTTGAAATGTCCTTTATTTTACATTTATTTTTTAATGTTATTTTCAGTTTCAGCTAAATTTTTTGTCTCCGTTCGATGTGTACCATAAAAACAGCATTTGTGGCCTGAGAGTATTTATTTTAAATTAATTTATATATGCCTCGTTATGCTCTGTCATGGCGATTTTCGTCAATTTTCTGGACTAAATGGGTTCATTTGTACATCTCCCTTGATTATAAACACCTATCTTTTTTTTTTTTTTTTTTTTTTTTTTTACTTTTACAAGTAATGATATACTACCTCGTTTTTCTGGTTCATCTCTGGAACCAATTAAAAGTTCGTTCTTCGATAAGAAACTTGCTGATTTCATAATATGGATGCAATAGCCAAGGCTTTAAGTAGTTCCATTATGCGTGAGCAATTAGGTATATAGTTGTTGTTGCTCACACTAGTGTTGCACGTGCATTAATTATTACTTTGGAAAACTGTTATTAATACCAGATTTTATATTTTAGAAAACATTTCCATGAATATTTCGTGTTGAATTGTTTCCTCTGGCAGCGTTTTCCAATTATCCATTTTATGTTTACGCAACGATATTGAATGAAATTCTAACAAAAGAGGTTCAGTAACACTTCAGTTTTACTTAATTTCAATAGTACCGCTTTAATGGTTTAATTTTCTACGGCGAATATTTTGGTATTCAATACATAATAATATTATGCTGTCATGTTTCAGATTTTTTTGTAGGAGTTCGTTTTAACAAACATGAGGAAATGGAAAGAAGAGTCTATGGTTTCCTTATCAACCTCCTCCTGTTGTTTCATCTATAATTACTGCTGAAGCATTGAAAGAAATATCCTAATAAAATTGACTAAACTGATATATTTAGATAGGCCGTTTCCTTCCTATTAGTTTGTGTGCAAGACCTTCTTAATGGTCAAGGTTGCCTGATTTTTAGGGATACTTTTGTCGCATTCAGATATTTGCACTGTA
>NC_089769.1:28592122-28612122 GCF_040412425.1 Macrobrachium rosenbergii
ATATATATATATATATGTATATATATATATATATATATATATATATATATATATATATATATATATATATATATATGTATGTATGTACTTATATGTGTGTGTGTGTTTGTATAATCAACACACTATCACGTATGGAACAGAAATAAATTTCTGACTCACATCAGGATTGAACCCAGGTCTTTTAATTGAAGGGCAAGGGTGCAGCCAACAAAGCCACACTGGACCTGGGTTTGATCCTAATGTGAGTCTAATACATACATACATACATACATACATACATACATATATATATATATATATATATATATATATATATATATATATATATATAAATTATAATATATATATATATATATATATATATATATATATATATATATATATATATATATATATATATACATATACATACATAAGTTTCTGACTCACATCAGGATCGAACCCAGGTCCTGTATGGCTTTGTTGGCAGCCTCCTTGCCTTTCAATTGAAAGATTGGGTTCAATCCTGATGTGAGTCAGAAATTTATTTCTGTTCCACATGCGATTGTGCACTGATTATACATACACACACACACACACACACACACACACATATATATATATATATATATATATATATATATATATATATATATATATATATATATATATATATATATATATACAGTATGTATATTATTAAGTTTTGTTGAGCCAACTCTCCTTAATGAGAGTGAAATGTAGATATCAATCATGAATGAAAGAAAGAAGATGCAACTGGACAGATAATTTATTTATATAATATTTTTGGTACAAAAACTGCAAATGTGAGAAATATAGTGATATGTTAGTGGTAAAAGGAGCTAGCAAAGGTAAAAGGATGGGGCAGAGTTTCTTGGAATAGTTAGGCCATGTGGAGAGAATGGAGGTTGAAATGTTGGAAAAATATATAATTTAGGAGTATTGTGGAGGAGTGAGGACAAACAACACAGCAATGAACTGTTAGAAGAAGTAAAAGAACTATTTGGGAGGGTTGGGGGGTCAAAATCCATGGAGCGAGAATGAGTGGTGCAGTATGGACCTTTAGAAGCTTCAGTGTTGATTTATGAAGCGGCTATATTGTGGAATTTTTTTGAAATACAGTTCCATCCACGATTCAATAGATTTAGCGTTAATGTGGCATTGGTCAATGCCTTTTCTTAGGAGCCACCAACTGTTAGGGGAGATGGCTTAATAAAATGTATATGTATATGTATATATATATATATATATATATATATATATATATATATATATATATATATATATATATATATATATATATATATATATATATATATATAAATATTCTGCCATTTCCCTCTAGTCCAAGAGTATTAGTCAATTTTGACCCAAAACCTGGACATAGCTGGTAACAAGCTGATTTTTTCAGGATAGATGCAGGAACATACATAGAATGACATACTAAAAGTCCCCTGGTATCCCCTGTGCAACCTTTGAAATTCAAGCTGGCGTCCAAAATGGCTGTTATTTTCAATTTTTTTCATAACTTTGTTTCTAGACGAGATACAAACATAAACTTGGTGGCTATCCCTATGTTTTCAGGTATAAAATTATAATAGAATAGGTATTTAGAAGATCAACAGCTTGTAAGTAGCATAATCCAAGATGGCGCCCAATATTACCACCTTTTTTGAATATTCTGAGCTTGAAAATACACATAGGCGTAGAAACCAAGGATGAAGAATAACGTAATTAGGAACAGTAGTCAGTAAGGAAATTGTAAAAGTGTGATAATAGAAACTGAATGTATAATTACAGTATAATAATAAGATAATGTTATGCTCAGCATATTGCAAGTTTTCAATGTTCTGTGTTCTGGCTATACTGCTAGCGAAGAGGAAACACACCAAGCAGACAGTTGACGGTCTGCTCTCAGTTCTCCTTGTTTATTATATTTATTTTGTGGCTAATACTCTAAGGGTAATAGAAAGAAAACGGTTTCATTCTGCGAACTTTTGATAAGGCATTAATAGTTATACGATATGGCTTAGTGTGTTTAAGAAACAGGAAAAAATAGTGACAACGTTGTTTTGTGAATGTGAAACCATGAGTCATGGAATGGTGTGTGTTGGTGAAGGAAAGTTTGATTATTAATTTACCATGCTATTAACTGTTCTCATAGTGACCTAAAGTGACGTGTATAAAGTGTAGTGCTTAATGAAGTGGTTTTGTGTTCTCTTTCATCATTAAAATAACAAAACCCTTGGAGATTTTAACATTTCAGGAGAACACTGTAATACATTCTCACTCAAACGCTGTCACTAGGTTACTGAAATCCAGGGTTGCCATTTGCCACCTCATTTTATGTACATGTTATGTCGCAGCAATCCTATAACTGTTTTCAGCATACGGGAAATTCAGCATGCCACAGGAGGAACCAAAAATTATTTAATGCCTCTGCATGCAGTGACAGGTTGTGATACGGTGTCAGCAATTTATCGTCAGGAAAGTCAAAAGCTTTCAAGATGGTACAAAAGAAAATGAACACGGCTCTCTCGTTACATTTATGAAGAGTGGATGCACTCATGATGAAGTGAAGCAAGCTGGTGAAGACTTTATTCTGCAACTCTATGGTGCCAGTAATTATAGTTCTCTCAACGAGTACCGTCATGTATCTTACAAGAGAGCTATTGCTCGAAGTTCCTTAAGTTCAGAGTTCAACTTGGCCAGTTTACCACCAACAAAGTGCTGCAGCAAAGCAACACCCTATCGCACATATCTTGCAGTACAGGAGTGGATGGGCAACAGTCTAAATCCAACAGAATGGGGATGGAGATTTCAAGATGGAACACTTGTTCCACTAGAAATGGACATTCCAGTTGCCCCTGAAAACCTTCTTACAATGGTTTCTTGTGGATGTAAGCCAGGGGATGCAGTAACATGATATGCAGCTGCAAGAAGCTAGCCTATTTTGCACAGCAATGTGCAGCAAGTGCAACGGCCATTCATGCAATAACACTGCTCCACCTCTTAATATAAGTGATGAAGAGGAAGAGAAGGCACCAACTCTTGATGAAACATCACTAGAATATTAAAATATTGTATAATTGTTAACTTTTATTATTATGGATCCAGAGTTTGTCAGCTTATATAATAAGCAGAATTATGCATATTATATAAATTGACAAACTTTGAACCCCATTATAATCAAATTAATTGTCTTCTTCAACCCCAAAATGTTTGGTCAGTTTTGTTAAAATTCTGGATAATATGATATGAAA
This sequence comes from Macrobrachium rosenbergii, assembly GCF_040412425.1. Taxonomy (NCBI): domain Eukaryota; kingdom Metazoa; phylum Arthropoda; class Malacostraca; order Decapoda; family Palaemonidae; genus Macrobrachium; species Macrobrachium rosenbergii. The sequence continues at coordinate 28,595,386 of NC_089769.1, forward strand.
ACTTTGTGCCTATCTTTGGTGCCACTTTGGACACCATCTTGCTTTTAGTTGTGTGAAGTTTTCTGATCTTCTAGAAATATAATTTTATTTGATTGCTGCAGTAAACACGTTTAGATACCAAAAAAAAATATATATATATTTTTTTTTTTTGTACCTCGTCATGAAGCAAAGATATGCTTAAATTGAAAAAAAAATCATCAATTTTGGCCGCCATCTTGCTTTATATTAATTATAAGTTGTTGATCTTGTAGTTATATATTGTTTTAGATTCCTTCTACTTAAAAATATAGCAATAGACACCAAATTTTTTGTTTGTATGTTGCCTACAAGCTAAGTTATGCTAAAAATTGGAAAATGACGGCCATTTTGGACGCCATCTTGAATTTCTAAGGTTGCACAAGGGGATTCCTGGGGACTTTTAGTATGTGATTCTACACATAATTCTGCACCTATGCTGCAAAAATCAGCTTATTACCAGCGATGTCCAGGTTAAAGCTAATACTCCTAGCCTACTCTATGCAGTTTTATTGTGGAGAAAATCCGGGAACAACAACAGGGATATATCTTTGTCTGAGCAGGGTAGCGGTAGGCATTTAAAAAAATTAACGTCCGTAGCAGGACTAGGTAGCATTAGGGGCCTAAACCCATAGGGAAAGTTTCACCAAGTAACCTCTATTGACAGAGGTCTTAAGCTTCCTTGTCCTTGTTCTATGTTCGGCGAATGTTTTGACAAAATTTCAGACTACCCCGAGGCATAAAGCCATTCCGGGGCGCTCCCAGCCACCTTGTACTACTTACCCTCTGTACGACTTACCCTCTGTTTTCCTTGCTATTACTGAATTGGGAAACGGCTATTATTAAGACTTCTGATCGTCCGTTGTATGCGCAATCAACCTTCGTCCACGGTAAGTTTGAATTTTGGCAAAGTTTCACTGATTTGCTAGTATCCCTTTCTGTATTTCCAGTTCCTTTGTTTTCCCTCTTCACCACCATCTATGATAATCCATATATCCAAGTTACCTTTATGAAGTCTAGATTAAGAATAATTTATATTGCTTAGCGACATTCAACTATTCCCGTGAAGTAACTAGGAATTAGGGAAGGTTAAATAAGTAATTTACAGCATTTAGGCAGTCTTGTGTCTCGATCCCATTGTTCAGAAGAGGAATAGCCTTTTACCAGTGCTACTGCGTATGATAATCCATTGTGTTAAAAACCTTACTGAAGCAGAGGGAAAATTGACTGCGTCCAAATTGGGGTGGTGGTTCAAATAATTTCCTAGCTAACTATATATCCTTTGTGTCAGGGTTTTCTTCTCAACTGGCGACCTTATTCCATTAATAAACATAATGTCTTTGAGGTTAATTTGTAGCCTCAATTGACAGGTTACGTGTGTCCTTAGCACTGAAGGCCTCATAAATTACGTTAATCAAGTAATAAACTCATCAGCCAAGCCCCCACACGTAACAGTATATATATATATATATATATATATATATATATATATATATATATATATATATATATATATATATATATATATATATATATATATATATATATATATATATATATATATATATACATATACACACACACACACACACACACACACACATATATATATATATATATATATATATATATATATATATATATATATATATATATATATATATATATATATATATATATATATATATATATGATCTTGGTCTTTCATACACACACACACATCATTAGTAGAATTACTAAAATGACCCCATTCAAACTGGATGGTATCTAATGGAGTATTTATTCAGAAAAAGTTACAAGCTTTTTTGGACAAACAGTCCACATTGTCAAGTATCCGTACAATGAGCGGATGCGTAGTCCAGCTGTATTTATATCTGTGTGCTGGATACTTTTAATCCTATAATCGCCTAGCTCCTCCTGTGTGACCCCCACCCCTCGTGATCTTGGTCTTTCTCTGCTCCCTTCTTCTTCCAGGTGTCCGTTTTCCATGTGTTCTCTTGCGTTTTTCCTTCGTTTCCTTGCTACTGTGGAGTATACGATTTTTCTAGATATGCTGTCTTCAAAGCCATTTCCGGTGTTCCCTGCCATTGTGTCGTTGGCGCAAGTTATGAAGGCGTTCTCTACAACCAGTCTGGCCGATTTGTTGGTGTTCCTGTACAAAAAACTCATATTTTCCCAGTCTATTTTATGATCGTTTTCCCAACAGTATTTGGCAACTGCTGACGTCTGATTATAATGCCTTATGTTCTGCAGATGTTGTTTGCTTCGCTCTTTACATGATTTGCCAGTTTTGCCATAGTACCCTTCTTCACAGTCCAGACACGCTTCCATATATACCCCCCCCCTCTAATCTCTTCCCCCTCTACCGACTTTTTGTTTCTAATTATTTTATTCCTAATGGTGTTTTTGTATCTGCCTATCATTTTGAAATTATCTAGCTTTCTGTTGAAGGGTGCAATGGAGTTGTTGTCCGGGACTGTAATTATTTTCTTCCCTACCAAATGTTCCTTTTCTATCCTTTCCCTCTCCCCAAAATAGTTTTTCCTTGCTTTGATGTGTGCCCAATCCCACCAATACTTAGGGTAGCCTAATCTCCTAAAACTCTCCCTCAGGTAATCCAGCTCTTCGTCTAAAAATCCGGGACTGCAAATCCTATAAGCCCTGATGGCCAACCCTCTCATTACTCCTATTTTTATTTCTTTCCTATGACTGGAGAACCCATGTATGTATGAATTGGTATGTGTCTTCTTCCTATATACCTTGAATTTTAAATTTTCCTCTTCCCTCTTAACCAGGACATCCAAGAAAGGAATTTCTCCCTTCTTCTCTTCTTCTATTGTGAACTTGATGTGTTCATTTAGTTTATGTTTTGTAGGAACTTGTGTAGATCTTCCCTTTCTCCCTTTTAAATAATCAAGATGTCATCCACGTATCTTACCCATTTTACGATATTTAAGTTCCCTTTATTTACTTTGCCCACTTCTTCCTTTTCAAACCATTCTATAAAGATATTAGCTAGAATTGGTGAAAGACTTGAACCCATGGCCACGCCATTTTTTTGTATATGATGGTTTTCGCCCCACTTGAAAACATTAACACTGAGGGCCGCTGTTAGCAGTTTTAGTAAAACGTCATGATCTATGTCGCATGTATAAACCCCCTCCTCCATATTCTTTTTTTGTTATTTCCATCGTCGTCTTGACTGGTACACTAGTGAACAGGGAAGTTACATCCAAACTTGCAGATTTACAGTCTTTTACGTTAATTTTGGATAATTCATCTGTCAGGTTCATGTTATGTTTTAAATGCCCTTCGGATACTAAGCCTACCCATTTTCCCATTATGTTGGAAAGAAATTTCTCCAGCCTCCTCTGCGGTGATCTCGTCGATGCCACGATCGGTCTTAGCGGGCACCCTTCCTTGTGGATCTTAGGGCTACCATAAATATATGGGATCTCTGGGCTTTCCACTGATTTTACTCTATGTTTTAATTCTTTTCCCTTAGTTTTGTCATGATTTTTGTCAACGCTTCCCTTACTTTTTTGTTAAAATTGCACTGTACCCCCCTAATGTCCGGTTTTTTGTTGCAAGCCTCATATGTGTTTTCATCGTTTAGCAATAAATTGTTCTAACTTGTTCTCGTAGTCTGTGGCATCCATTACTACAACCCCCTCCCCTTTGTCTGCCTTACAAATCTTTATGTCCTTGTATTTTCCTAATCTATCTAGGGCCTTACGTAACCTCTCCGGAAACACGGATCTGTTCGACCTAATCCCCGCCCACAATGCCCCCCTGCAAAAAGCTGCTTCATCCCCATTTTTGTTCTTATCTAGTTCCCTTAAGCTTCTACACATTTTAATGAAATCGTGAATTGCTTCCCCATGCAAAAATTAAGGCCATATCCTAACACTAGCACTTCATCCCCACTTAGGAGTCTCTTGGAAATGTTCTTGACTAAATCAAAGTTCCCTTTTTTTTACCCACCCCGACCTATCGAAAATGGCAACGAGTCTATTCTCGTGTAGCTGAGAACTACGTCGGGAACATACCTTTACATAACTGGCAATTCCTTTGAAGACGTTGTCTAAGCTGGGCCTCGGTATTTCTCCGTCAGCTCGCTAGTTATTTTACTGCTTTTCATCCTTATTTCTTCCAATTCGATCTTTTTCTTCCTTGTGTCTTCCTTCATGGTCTCTTCTACAAAACCAGGAAACTGGTGTTCATCAGTGTCTCTCTCTCTTATCTTGTCCAGTGATTTCGGTGCCACACAGTCTGCTATGCAATTCTAAAGGAACCGGATTTTGTTGTCTGTCACCGCTGTCCTCCTCCTCCTCACTTTCTCATAGTTTCTTAATTCCAGCATGGCTCTGCCTCCATACATTACCTGAGGGAGAGTTTTAGGAGATTAGGCTACCCTAAGTATTGGTGGGAGTGGGCACACATCAAAGCAAGGGAAAACTATTTTGGGGAGAGGGAAAGGATAGAAAAGGAACATTTGGTAGGAAAGAAAATAATTACAGTCCTGGACAACATCTCTATTGCACCAATCAACAGAAAGCTAGATAATTTCAAATTGATAGGCAGCTATAAAAACGCCATTAGGAATAAAATAGTTAGAAACAAAAGTCGGTAGAGGGGGAAGAGATTAGAGGGTGGGTATATATGGCAGCATTTCTAGACTGTGAAGAAGGGTACTATGGCAAAACTGGCAAATCATGTAAAGAGCGAAGCAAACAACATCTGCAGAACATAAGGCATTATAATCAGACGTCAGCAGTTGCCAAACACTGTTGGGAAAACGATCATAAAATAGACTGGGAAAATATGAGTTTTTTGTACAGGAACACCAACAAATCGGCCAGACTGGTTGTAGAGAACGCCTTCATAACTTGCGCCAACAACACAATGGCAGGGAACACCGGAAATGGCTTTGAAGACAGCATATCTAAAAAAATCGTATACTCCACAGTAGCAAGGAAACGAAGGAAAAACGCAAGAGAACACATGGAAAACGGACACCTGGAAGAAGAAGGGAGCAGAGAAAGACCAAGATCACGAGGGGTGGGGGTCACACAGGAGGAGCTAGGCGATTATAGGATTAAAATTACCCAGCACGCAGATATAAATACAGCTGGACTACGCGTCCGCTCATTGTACGGATACTTGATAATGTGGACTGTTTGTCTTAGAAAGCTTGTAACTTTTTCTGTCCTTTTAGTAATAAATACTCGATTAGATACCATCCAGTTTGAATGAGGTCCTTTTAGTATATATATATATATATATATATATATATATATATATATATATATATATATATATATATATATATATATATATATATATATATGTGTGTGTGTGTGTGTGTGTGTGTGTGTGTGTGTGTGTGTGTGTGTGTTATGCCCCTATCATGAAGGGTTCAGTTACTTCACCTACCTGCAGAAGTTGGTAGTCGTGACCGAGGAAGAGCATCTCTCTCTCTCTCTCTCTCTCTCTCTCTCTCTCTCTCTCTCTCTCTCTCTCTCTCTCAGCGCTTTTTTCCCCCCCTCTCTCTCCCAGGTGCTCTCATGAACTCTAAGATAACCCTACATCCAAACTGGTGTGTATAAATCTAACCTGATGTACAAAAATAAACTTTATTTTGCAAACCCAATATGAGACTGTTTAAATTATTATCATTAAACCACCTCCTCAAACATCAATAAAACATAAGTGTTAACAAATGTGGACAACTGATTTCCCTTTCCCCACACCAAAACTAAATGTTCCATATTGTTACAAAGGTTGGCTAGTCATAGTTCAAATTAAGACGGATGTCTAACCAGTCACCCTAGCCGTTGCCCATGCTTTTGCACATCTGTGCGTAGCTTATCCATGATACTTTGTCAAACAAAGAAACGCCTCACGTTAAACCCAAAATCAAAGAACGCGGGATATTTCCCACAACATCACAGTTCGTTAGAGAAAATGTTTAGACAATAAAAAACCACAGACATTAAAAAAAATGATAAAATACACGGCAGGTTAGTAAATGTCAGTAAGTAAATTATTTTAACTTACCCTTTCAACACGTAATTTGAGCTTGGAATTTCCACCGTCTATACCAATTAGCTTCTGTAACAGCAATGAAACATATTCAAAGAAGATCTCAAACTTGCCTTATCAGTCACTCTCACTAGGTACAAATGAACACACACTATTGCAGTGGCACACCCTATAATCTGCGGATAGGAGCTTCTGGAAGCTTCGATGCTGTTTCTGCTTCCACTCCACGTGCACAGTACCAGGTCATTCCCCGATCAGGTGGTCAGTGCTGAATTTGCACAGAATGTGCCAAGTTGTGCTTGAGCAGTACTGAATTCGAAAACGACCCATATGACCTCTGCACTGCATGACACGTAATTATGTTCATAACACACACACACACAACACACACACACACACACACACACACACACACACACACACACACACATATATATATATATATATATATATATATATATATATATATATATATATATATATATATATATATATATATATTTGTTTTTTTATACATATATATACAGTTGTCCCTCGCCTATCGTAGGTGTTAGGCTCTAGAACCCCCACGATAGACGAAAATCCGCGAAGTAGCAACCTTATATTACTTTATTATTTACATTTATGTTAAGGTTTTATAAACCCTCCCTACACTTATAAACCTTTCCCATGCTGTTATAAACACTTCCTTTGCACTTAAACACTTTCTACACTCTTAAACCTACGTAATTTAAAAAAGAAAATTACGGACTGTTTGGTGAAATTGGCGAGACAGGAGCCCCCTCGAGGAAACCGAAATGGTCGCAATAGGCAAAGGTTGATAACAAAACAATTTTATTCACTTTTTGCAAGGATAATCAAGAGAATCGATAGTGTGTCTGTGTGTGTGTCCGATTGTGTCTTTGTGCGTGTATGTTAGAGAGAGAGAGAGAGAGAGAGAGAGAGAGAGAGAGTAATCAGCGTCCGGCAGATGTGAAAACAATCCCTTGTGTGTGAATGATTGTCGGAGATTAATTATGTCACAACACATGAACTTACTGTTGGCAAATGTCAGAATTTAAAATTATCCAGTAAACATGAGGATTTTGCAAACAAATAACTAATAAGTAAAGGATGCAAGTAAAAAAGTATATAGAGATGAAAGGACTTTTCACAAGGAAGTCATTTAAATAAACAATCTAAGGCATGCAGAAGCTGAACGCAGTGCCACTGGGTTTCATGATGTGGGGATGAGTTACTTTTACAGTGCTAAAAAATTGTAAAAAGCAAGTGTCACTCGATAGGTATTTTACCATAACAAAAAGAAGTGATTCTGGCGAATCGAGTGTAAGTGAAAGAAACAGGAGGAAATGTGGTTAAATTTATTGTGAAATTCCGTTCCTTTATTTCCTTCGTGTGAATTGTTACTGCGTTAACAACTGTCTCTTCTTCCCTTGGCACAACACAACCTTTGTTCATCTTCTATGCTAAATTTTATTTGTGACATGCTTTAGTCTTTTATTTATTGTGTCGAATATAGCCATCATAAAACTATATATTGTAAGGAAAAAAAACATTTTAATATAGTTTTTCTCATAATACGTAGTAGGCCGTCGAGTACGAGTATAAACAAGACAATCTGTCAGGTTGAAGTCCGAGTATATTTGTTCAGTAAACAACACAATTTCTATGAAAAACGGAATGTTTGACATAAGAAACATTTAACAAACGAGGTAGCAATGTGTTTTCAATTTTTTAGGCTAGAAAATGCTTATTCTACCACAAAAATAAAAATAATGGATACAGCAAAATCCGCGAAATAGCAAAAAGTCCGCGATACAAATTTAGATGATAGTGTGACCACGATGATTGAACGATATGGTGAGGAATAACTATATGGTGTATGTGAATAATATATATATATATATATGTGTATATGTATATATATACATATATATATATATATATATATATATATATATATATATATATATATATATATATATATATATATATATATATATATATATATTATATATATATATATATATATATATATATATATATATATATATATATATATATATATATATATATATATATATATATAATTATTCTATATATATATATATAGTAGAATTACTAACAGGGCCTCATTCAAATTGGATGGTATCTAATAGAGTATTCATTCAGAAAAAGTTACAAGCTTTCTTGGACAAACAGTTCTCATTATCAAGTAGGCTATCCGTACGGATACTTGATAATGAGTCCTGTTAGTAATATATATATATATATATATATATATATATATATATATATATATATATATATATATATATATATATATATATATATATATATATATATATACATACATACATACATACATTATGTAAGCAGCCGTGGTGGCGCAGTGGTATGATTCTCGGCTACCAGTTGAGAGGGCTGGGGTTCAAATCCCGCCGTTCACTGATGGCTCAGGTTGAGCCACTGCACAAATCCAGTAGCCTGTCAACCTAACGGTCCGAGAAAAAACGAGAGGTTCAGTAGGAGAATAGTTACCAGCCCTCGGGCTGGGGAGTTAAACAGTAGGCCTAGTGACACATTGGCCATGTGTCATAGGTATTGGGACTTGTCCCCCACTGGCTATCGGCCTAAGAAACAGGAGATCACCGCCTTCCCTATGTGCCTACAGAGGCCCAGGAGGAGGTTAACTAGATATATATATATATATATATATATATATATATATATATATATATATATATATATATATATATATATATATATATATATATATATATATATATATATATATGTGTGTGTGTGTGTGTGTGTGTGTGTGTGTGTGTGTGTAATATATAGGTATATATTATAAAATACAAGTTTTCGTTTTATGTTATACTAAGTATATCCCACAAAGCAAAAAACGAAATTTATTCAGCTGACGAAGGTACCACCTCCCTTCCTCTTCATAATATAACTGATTCTAATTTTTAAAAGATTTACAAAAAGTTTTGTGTAACAGTTTTTAAACAATTTATCTATCCTTGTTACATTGTTGTTGACAGTGTTATTAAAAAATGTATCTAATTTAATATTGCTTTGATAGATGTTACAATTCTCAGAGTTCTGACTTAAAATAGCGGCTGCAAAATTAGGAGTTATTTCGATTTTATTTTTAAAAGCATATAATATATATGGTAATGAATTTGATGAACGGGAAATTATTCATCTTAAAGAGGTATTTAACACACATGGCTATCTATAGAGTTTTTAGATGAAGTACACTAGAAAGCAAGTAAAACATCTTATAGAATAAAAGAAAGAACACTTTTTTATGGACTATGAAGATCTTGTTATAATGCCCCACACATGCCAAAACAGCACCTCATTGAATACCTATTTCAAAAATTGTAAAATAGTCGAGGTATACAAGAAAATATTAACAGTTAAAGAGATGTTGTGTAGATTTGCAAAATTAGAGTCAAATAAGCCATTTATTTACAAATTACCGTGTGCAAAATTCGACAGGGTTTACATTAGTGAATCTGTAGAATCTGAAAGGAGAAAACAGGAACACAGAGATGTCATTAGAAAGGGAGGTTAAAACAGCACTGTTGTTAAATATGTCATAGTCCATCCTAAAGATTTTTATAATATTGAGAGATTGGTAACACTCAGATGAAAACTTGTGGGAATTATTTTAATTATAAAGCAAGAATTTTAATATTTATATTAAGGTAGTTTTAATTAGATACGTTTTTTAATAAACCCGTCAAAACAATGGGACAGGTATAGATAGGTTGTGAAAAGAAATAAACAAGCACCCTTGAATATTTTCTTTAATTTTTTAGCAGTTATGACTGTGATAGTGATTCCTTTGTTTTTTTCTATTATCATACAAACCTTGTTGTACCTCTTTTCAAAACTCCAATCAGTTGTATTCATAAGAGAAAGCTTAAATTTCGTTCTCGTGCTTCGTGGGTTGAACTTACTTAGTCATATATATATATATATATATATATATATATATATATATATATATATATATATATATATATATATATATATATATATATATATATATATATATATATATATATATATATATATATATATATATATATATATATATATATATATATATATATATATATATATATATATATATATATATATATATATATATACATATATATATATATATATATATATATATATATATATATATATATATATATATATATATATATATATATATATATATATTATAATTTACAAGAAGTCGCTGCACAGTGCGCCTCCCCCCCACCTAATTTGCCCTTTGTTTATTGAGAGTAGAATCTTCGCTACATATCCGATCCTAGGGGACCTAGATATCAAAACAATTAAAGTTACCAACATCTCAATCTGCCCCTTTCTTTACCTGAAACAGATATTGAGATGGCATGGTTAAAAAGGCAAAGATATGAGGCTGGGTGCCACTCCCTTAAGCAGCTTAGCCCAGCTAAGCTGCTTAAAACAACCTTTCTGTGGGCGGATTAAGCGGCTGAATTGTCTTTTTCTGCAGGATACCTGAGAAAATGAGAAGACGCCAACAGATGGCTGGGGCACCTGGCAAATGACACATCATTTACACATGGCTGAGGCCTTAAAAGGGAAGGACAGGAGATCTGAAGGGAGTAGAAGTACGGTAGCAGTCGTAGTCGTAGGGGAGTTAGTTGGGCCGTTAGCCATACACGTGGGCGAGTGATACAATTGCTGAGAGACCTTCATTCGCCCCTGTCTGACTCCAGACCACAGTCATCCTCGAGTGACAGTGTGCATCGCCATACGTGTGATCGTCCCTTGTCATCCTTCGCCAGAGACCCACTTCCCCTAAGGTAAAGTGCGAGTAAAGACTTTTCAGTCACAACAATTTGCCCTTTAGAAAGTTATTGGGGTGCCAGTATTTCACCGCTGTCCTTGTGCCAGTTTATCCAGTGCCATTTCCAATGTCCTGTGTTCAAGTGTAAAGTGGTCATTCATTCCTCGAGTCCTTGGCACCCTCAATGCAGACTCGAGTCATATTCTGTGTTTATATTGTTCCTTTACTGGTGTGTAATGTGTAAATCTCTCTTGCAGAGGGACCTATTTGCAGTGGACTCATCTTGGACTGTGCCTTGCTCTTAGTCAAGACTCCAGTAGAAGGATCTTCAGGCGTTGCAAGTCCTTTAACAATTTACTTACCCATTTTCCCTTCTAATGCTTTCTTTTGTAAATATAATTCCTTAATTTATCCCAAGTGTTTACGTAACATTTCCTTGTGAAGTAGAGCCTTCAGCTCCTAAAATCATCCCTTGTTCTTTGTTTTTTATGTTTTCCCTTTAAGCAAGTCAGAACTCCAAGTCCAATTAAATACAGTTTCCGTTGCCGGCCTGTAAAAATACTATAAACCCAGGGAAATTCGTAAAAAAATATATATTATATATATATATATATATATATATATATATATATATATATATATATATATATATATATATATATATATATATATATATATATATATATATATATATATTTAGTTGTATTCTTCTCAATCACGAAGATAAAATATCACGGTGCACTCCACAATGAAAATGAAGGAGAAACCAGAGGAAAAGGAAACAGAGTTCTTAATTTGTCCCAACAGTTTCGCCCTCCATCAGGCCTCTTCCGGGAACTTTATTGACTAATCAGTTTAAGAAAAACATATACCGGACATATGTTTACATTTGGCTTCAAGACTTACATAAAACAAACAACCACAAATGGTTAACGATGCTTACAACTGTTACAGGATAATATAAAATATAAATTGTCTAGTACATAGTTCGTCCAATAGAAAAGGTTAACAGTCTAATGAGGCTAAACAGGTAATTAAGTCAATACCTAAGTCAATATATTACATAATTTGTACTGGTTTTCATGATATGTAGAAATAGCGAGTCTGTCCTGAATAAGCCTATACTGCCATTGAAGTTATTGTTTTCAGTATATTGAATACATGCTGTTTCTATTAGATTTCTTTCTATAAAATTATTGTTTCTGAACAGGATTCTTGCTTGGGACCACTGAATTGGATAAAAACATTCTCTAGCATGTTTACTAATGGCGCTGTTTCTTTGATCAGTAGCAATACTATATTTATGTTGTGCAATTCGTTTCTCAACAGTTTTTGCTGATTGTCCAATATAAAATTTATTGCAACCACAAGGAATTTTGTATAATACTCTGTTGTCGTATATAGGGCTGTTTCTTATTAAAGTTCTGCCAATGGTATTGCGGTAGGAAAACACAACAGTCACATCTAATAATTTAAGTGGGTGGATAATATGATCGAAGGCTGGCATGTATGGTAAACACAGTATATTGCTATTAAAATTCCTATTTCCCTTAGTGGAATAAAAAGATTTTTTGGCTAGCGAGAAACACTCATCTATATCCTGTAAGGTAAAATTGTGCTTAAGACCTAAACCATATATATAATCTATCTCGTCATCAAAGAATTCAGGGCTGACAAGATGAAGAGCTCTAAAAAACATAGATCTTATACCTGACTGTTTTACTTGTTTACTGTGGAAAGATCTCGCATTGATAATCAGATTGTTGTTGCTATCCTTTCGGTGTACTTTAAACTTTAAAGTATTGTTATTTCTAATGACTTTAACATCCAAGAAAGCTATACTCTTATTTTCTTCCTTCTCAACAGTAAATTGGATCGAAGGTACTAACCCATTCAAGTGTATTAATGTGGGGTCTATGTCCAAGTGAATTTTCCAAATACTAAATATGTCGTCAACATATATATATATATAGAGAGAGAGAGAGAGAGAGAGAGAGAGAGAGAGAGAGAGAGAGAGCCAAGGGCTTGTTGGATGAGGACAAAATCCAGATTAGGGAAAGTAAAAAAATTCTTTGGGTGTTCAAGGTCAACTCCGTACCCTTCCTCACTTTACCCAGGACCCACTCAGACAGGTCAGACGGACAGAGGCCCGATTTACGCTCCCTCTGCGCAGTGACGTCAGCTGATCCACAACTCACCTGTCTGCACCCTCTCTCTCTCTCTCTCTCTCTCTCTCTCTCTCTCTCTCTCTCTCTCTCTCTCTCTCACGATATTGATTTGGATATCCTAGATTAACTGACAGCATATTTATCATGTCTATAGTATATTTCTGAAAGCGGAATAAATATATAACTATTTCATTACATTACTGTAAAGTTTATTTACACACAGTTTATATATAAATTATGTACATACACAGGTTAACACAGTTATGTTTGTTTGTTCTGCATACCATTACCATATCGCTTTCATGTTTTTTACTTTCACTTCTGCAAGTCTTATCTTTTTTTTTATTTATCCTAATATCATTATTTAACTTCCTTATTTTAAAGAACACTGATATTTTGGCAAAGAAGGCTATGACATCATCTGGTAAATCAACTCCCGCACATTCAATTTCAGATACAATATTTTTAAAGCATTCTTTTCCCGCCTGCAGACTGACTCCATGCACAGTTTGAAATACATATACATCCCGATCAGCAACTGGGTTTTTAAAAGATGTTTTCTTCGTTTCCATAGGATCAGTGCTTAATTGCTTCCACATCTTAATATTACTGGGCCCTAAATCATGGACTAGAGCAACAACAGGGTACCCTGCATGCTCAGCCTCTTCTATTAACATTATTATGTTTCGATACATATCTGCTACATCAAAACATAGAAAATTGGTTGCTTTCATTTTCCTACCAATCCGCTAAGCATCATGACCTGTACCTTTGCATGAGGTTTAAAAGGGTATCACTACCTTTATCATAACACCACTCAATGCTGATGGACATTTCGTCAAGTGATATTACAGCCAACCTTTCAAGATGAGTAAAGGTATCAGACTTCATCTTCATGATAGACAACACAGATTTCAGTATGCCAGGTTCACATGAAAAGTTCTTGGCTTGCTCATTTAGGGTAGTTTTACAAGGCAAAGGAAATCCCTTTCTAGTCCTCAAATACTCGTAACACTTATGACTAATGCTTCTTAGAGTAAAAGCTGCTGAGACATCGTCTGGCCAGTGCTTCACCTTCCTTTTGTTTAAAATAGCATCAAGTTGTGTCTTACTGATAATGGGACTTAGGAGAACCTCAAGATCAGAATACGAATACATTTTACTATGGTTTGCCTTTAGATCAAGAACTGTTGACTTTAATTCATTATTCTCTTTCTTAAGTTTAATATTTTCCTTTTCTAACTAGTTAATTTTCCGTTGCAGTTCTTCACTAATAGCACCGACTGTCTTATCAGTTCCTTTAATGTTCGTTGTCGCTTAGGAGTATCGATTCCAAAGAGTCTGGATTTCATGTAATCTTTGTAGTCAGTGTCAGCAAAATGCACAGAGCATACCACTGCATTATCAGCGTTTATGATATCAGTGCGACAACAGTAAAGAATCCATCGTTGTCTAAGTTTTTTTGTCCATGGAAACGGAAGTACTGATCCTGATGTTTTTGTTCTTGTATTTTAGCACCCATATACTTAACAGTTGTTTGGCATATCTGCAGCATTGAAGTATGTGTAGTAGAAAAAGATCACAATGAAAAGGTGTACACACGAGGATGGCTTGGGTGAGACTGGTGCACAGGACTGCATGTAAAGGTGCAGCTGACGTCATCACTCACTCCCGCCTCGAGCTCTACCTGCGCGCCGTCTGACCTGTCTGAGTGGGTCCTGACTTTACCTTTCCATTACTGCATAACCGTAAACACCAAATATGCTTATAAACAACACCATCACATTTTAAACTGAAAACTTAATGCAAAAAGTTATATACCTTATTTTCCCATATTTGTAACAAATAAAAAATCCAAACCCCTTCTTTCTCTCATGTGCACGACGTGGAATGCAGTAGGCTACACAATGTTTTGTATTTGCCCCAAAACTGCAAAATACATCGTATTTTAAACAGAAAATGTAAACCTCATTTTTGTTTTCTGTAAAAGAAAACTATTGTGCTGGCTTTGTCTGTCTGTCTGCACTTTATTTTGTCAGCACTTTTTCTGTCTGCACTTTTCTGTCCGTCCTCAGATCTTAAAAACTACTGGGGTGAGAGGGCTGCAAATTGGTGTGTTGATCATCCACCCTCCAATCATCAAATATACCAAATTGCAGCCCTCTAGCCTCAGTAGTTTTTATTTTATTTCAAGTTAAAGTTACCCATAATCGTGCTTCTGGCAATGATTTAGGATAGGCCACCACCAGGCTGTGGTTAAAGTTTCATGGGCCACTGTTCATACAACATTATACCGAGACCACCGAAACATAGATCTATTTTCATTGGCCTTGATTATACACTTAGTGGCTGTACAAGAAAACTCGATTGCTCCAAAGAAAGTTTAGCGCATTTTTTATTTGTTTTCCCGCATATACAACATGCAATATGATAGTTTACACAAACAATTTTAATCATTTTCCCCAAAATACATCATACATGAATCTGACAAATATAAAAAACCTTTTATACTGTCACTTTCCTGTGTGCACTGCCCTTGGTGCTTGTGATGGCCAGACATTTTGAAAACTTGCGAGGAGGTTTAAAAGACTTTCTCCACCTCTTCTGCCTCCACCAAAAAAAAAAAAAGTATACCCTAGTTTAACCAGACCACTGAGCTGATTAACAGCTCTCCTAGGGCTGGCCCAAAGGATTAGACTTATTTTACGTGGCTAAGAACCAATTGGTTACCTAGCAACGGGACCTACAGCTTATTGTGGAATCCGAACCGCATTATAACGAGAAATGAATTTCTATCACCAGAAATAAATTTATCTAATTCTTCATTGGCCGGTCGGAGAATCGAACATGGACCCAGCAGAGTGCTAGCCGAGAATGATACCAACCAGTCCAATGAGGAACTCCCCCTCCACCAACTCAGTTGTGTTGTCAAGACCGACATCTTCCCTTCCTCTGCCTCCAGTGACTTCCAGAAGACATTAAGTGGTGTAGGGGTTGGAGGAGAAGTAGAGGTGCCAGAGGGCCAGGATTATCAAATTGGCACAACAACATATAAAGATTCTAGGGTGAAGGAGCCCCACGTATCGATGAAGGCAGCAGAAGATGTACTCGCATGGGTTTCTAGTTGAAGGGCTGAGTTACTAAAGAAATGGATGATGATGGGCTTGGGTGCATGGGGTTTTGGGGTCTGAATAAGCTGTCGAAGGTACTTTGACAATATGAACGATGATTCTACTTCACAATGACAACCCTTCGATACTCTTGCAATTGAACAGCCTTTTCTAAGGCCCTGGGGAGGTCGATGGGGTCCATGTTGGGTTCTCCAGCATCTCGATAACCGTATCGAGGGCCATGTGCCTACTCTTGTATGAGGGCAGTCATTGTGGAACAGCCTCATCATCATCGTGGTCACCATCTTCAGCTGCTTTCTCTTCATCAGCAAATGCAGCAGCCATCTCGATGTCAGAGAGAAGTTAGTAACCAAGGCCTCCACCGTTGTCATCCAGCTACTCCCATACATCTTCCTCAGGAATGGTGTTGCCTCTAGTCATGAGTGTGGAACGAAAGTTGTCGAATTTGAACCCCTGGAAGCCGATCATGGCCTTTTTTCCATTCACCATATAGGCTCAAGCGTGGTTGAGGGTCTCTACAGTGACGTCC
>NC_089769.1:28617122-28647122 GCF_040412425.1 Macrobrachium rosenbergii
ATATATATATATATATATATATACATATATATATATATATATATATATATATATATATACACATATAAATGAGTCAGTTACTTTATTATCCTTATACTATACAGTACTACCTTCACAACCTCATTCAAACTTCAGTAGCTAAAGTACCAGAGAATTAGCTTAGAGGATTTTATCATACATTTGAAACTCTCTGTACACAGTGCATATTCACTTGCACCTTTATACATGCTTCCATTTTCTTGACAACTGTGGCCCTTCATTTCTAATACACCTTTATACCATCTATCCAGTTCTTTCTAAGTCTTCTCCTTTCCCTAAACACTTTCGAATTATTTATTTTTACCAAACGATGAACATCCATTATTTCACATAACCTTATTATAATCCACGGATGCATCGTTATATATTATTTTATTCCCTTTTTATGGTTTTTCATTTTTTTATCGTTTATAAATCCTGTCAAAAAAGGACAATTAGAGATCATAATTTCCCTTTTCTGTAGAAAAGATTACCGGAACTGCAATAGTTTTCTACTGGCTATTACTGGAAACCGAATTGAGATGAATTACGTAGTGTACAACACTTATGTAATGGATTTTATATTTGAGCCCTATATCTATACTCTTTCACCTACACTGACCCGGCCTCCGTGAAAAGAAGCGCATTTTTCACTGTTCAGTTTGTTTTAAAATTTTCTGCTCGGTAGCCGAGGGCCACACAACCCAGTGCACTTTCCGAATACAAAAGAGGTCGTCCCTTGGAGATTGTTTCTCAATAGTTTTGCAGAGTTCGTGGATATTGGTGGAATGTTATTTAGGAAACATGATATTTTCTTTAAAATTGTGATTAGTTCTCCTTTTGAATGGGCCGACACCAAAAGAGTACAGCCCCTCTTAAATCTTAGCAAGTTGTTATAGAAATAAGGTTGAGATGGACACAGAAGGAGAAAATTTCGTGTGTTCGAAGAACTAAAGTCTTTCTCTACATCTCTCTCTTCCTCTCCGTCTGAAGACTGGAAGAATCGAGAAATTTATAGTTGGAGAATAAAAAAAAAAAAAAAAAAAGCAAATATAAAAACAGCTTCTTTCAAAATGAAAGACCAACCTCCCGGAACCATACCAGTTGAAATAGCACTTTAGAATGTCGATTGCATTGCGATTTACCTCCAGCCGTTTCATAAAAGCTGGATGTTTTCAAAGAACCGAAAATTTATCCTCCCATTTTTGCCGGGTTAGTCAAGGCTACGTTTTGAAATTCATCGAGTTCGGTTTGTAGTTCTCTTATATTGCCACCAGTTGAAAAATGTTGGATGAAGGACATACATTGTATGGGATAAATGTGAATAGGGTGATAGGGCCTCAGACACAAAGGCAAATAAAATGAAAAAACTGCTGCATGCTACGAGACTTGTCGTGTTCTCAGGCTGTTCGTTCTAAGTAATTCGACATTCATGCACATAATATAGGCCCCACATACTAGCTACACACACATATACACACACACACACACACACACACACACATACATATATATTACATATATATATATATATATATATATATATATATATATATATATATATATATATATATATATATATATATATATATGTATATATATATATATATATATATATATATAAAAGTAGATGGACAGTAGGTGGAATGGGTGTGTTTGTGTTAGGGTTATAGTATATAACAGTAGGTGGAATGGTTTGTTTATATATGTATATATTGTTTATATATATATATATGTATATATATTTATATATATATATATATATATATATATATATATATATATATATATATATATATATATATATATATATATATATATATATATATTGTTACATGCGTCATTCAGTGGATGAGTTAATTTTTAATTACTGTAATTTATATAGCCCTGCTTTACCTACAACCCACATAATCCTATCAATTAAAGCTGGAAATTACCCCAAAAGATAGACAATTAACTTAATTAGATTAGGTCGCCAGTTGGAACTAGGGTCCTGAGTATTTGATTAATTCTGGGACAAAGTGAATTAACTAAAACCCATTGATTACCCACCCAGTCCAACAAATGAAAATGAATTGTTACAGTGGGGTAATCTACATGCGCCAGTTTGTCCCCTTCAGGCACAGTAAAATCTCACTTGCGTTAAATTCTGTGATGCAGTAGCTAATAGCCCTAGTATCGAGCTCATACACAGTTTCCTAGATTATTAAGGCTATTCCTCTTCCAAACAAAGGTATGATTAGGTTCCAAGTCTTGCCTGAGTATTATTTTACTTGTAAATGTTGTCTCCCTCATCCTTAATTACTGCAGTCTCACTATGCAATACTAATTATAATTCATATACTCGACTTCATACAGGAAATATGGTTCCATTAGGATCTTTAGTCAGTGGCTAAGGAGGGGAAAAATGAAAATGGAAGTACAGTGGGTGAAATACCAGCAGATCGGCGGACACTTGTCATTTCCAGACTTACCTTTCATGTAGGCTGCATGCTCACTTGCAACTGACCCCGGGGTCTGTGAAAACACGTAACATCGTTCCATTGAGTATTAAAAAGACAAAAGGACAAAGGGCAGAGTGAGTAGGAGCATGAACGAGTGTGCTCTCTAGGACTGCCTTTTTCTCTCTGTCTGACTGACCTTGAGTTGAGGACACGGGTCCTGGTGTTGTTGTTGTAAACAGCCATTCATTCGTAGCCTGCAGGCAGTCTGAAAAAATGGCAAAAACTTGCCAATACACAGTTCACAGGAAAAGGAGGTTAAAGTGTACCCTAATTAAAGGTGATCCTGGTAACCCTACCTGTTGAATAGGTCCTTAAACTAAACCTATAAACCGCTGGGAACGGTTGAGTTTTGAACACAACAACCTGCCCGCTTCTCTCCCTGTTTTTCATAGAGAGAGCTCCTCTCTGGCTTTGTCTTTCTTTTGGTTTTGATTATATTCTACTAAAATACTGCAGAGTGGTCGAACAGCAGAATATTTATTACAAAAAAAAATAATATATATATATATTTTATTGTATATATATACAATATATATGAAAATATATATATATATATATATATATATATATATATATATATATATATATATATATATATATATATATATATATATATATATATATATATATATATATATATGTATATTTAATATTTTTAATATTTTTATATTGTATTATTGTATACAATAAAATTTCATTGTATATGTAATAATTATTTATAAAAATTTAATTGTATTAGCTAACACAATTGTTATGTATCTCAAAATAAATGTTATCATCTACTGTCCACCTACTTTTGGTTCACCCTATATATATATATATATATATATATATATATATATATATATATATATATATATATATATATATATATATATATATATACATATATATATTCATAAAAAGAAAAGATACATATATATTATATATATATACATATATATATTCATAAAAAGAAAAGATATATATATATATAGATACACATATGTATATGTATACACACACACACACACGCAAATATATAACTACAAATTTCGTTTATTATCCAATTCACTATACCTCACGAAAAATTTTCTCCTAATGTGATTAGTGCTCTCTCAGCACTTATAGCCTATAATTCCCCCTTGGGTGTAAGTTATTCCCAAGGAACAATAAAGTGCTTATTAAATTTGTGGCTAAATATATATATATATATATATATATATATATATATATATATATATATATATATATATATATATATATATATATATATATATATATATATATATATGTATGTATGTGTATATATACATATATATATACGTGTGTGTGTTAATGTGTATGTGCGTGTACACACTACAAACACAATTCCAGTTAACATCTGTACCTCGCTGGAAGTTCCTCGTTGCACAGGTCGGTATAGTTCTCGGCTAGCACACTGCTGGGCCCGAGTTGGAATCTCCGTCCGACCAATGAAGAATTAGAGGAATTTATTTCTGGTGATAGAAATTCATTTTTCGGTATAATGTGGTTCGGATTCCACAATAGGCTGTAGGTCCCGTTGCTAGGTAACCAATTGGTTCTTAGCCACGTAAAGAAAATCTGATCCTTCGGGCCAGCCCTCTCTAGGAGAGCTGTTAATCAGCTCAGTGGTCTGGTTAAATAAGGTATACTTAACTTGTCCCTCGCTGGAGACATAAAATCAACCTCGAAAATCCTCAACCCAAATCACCTAATAAGTTCCATTCTAATAGCATTCGGAAGTCATGAAACATACTTTCAGTTATAAACCTAGTCCACATGGAAGGAACGGAATCTCTCTCTCTCTCTCTCTCTCTCTCTCTCTCTCTCTCTCTCTCTCTCTCTCTCTGGTAAATCCAGGTATGAATTTCATGTCAGCGAAGACATTCCTTTTACCAGGAGGTCAGCTGCGCTGGCACTTCATTTTGAGAAAGAGACAGTCGTTGTCAGCTGCAAGATGCATTGCGTAGTAAACTTTTCGTTGTTGGAGTTAATGAGAACTGGAGTTTTTTCTTTATTTTTCTTATTCATAAATACTATTTTTCCATCAGCAGCTTTGTTAATAAAAGAACTTTTACAATTTAGAGGTTCCTTTTAAACAGAGTAAATGGTTCCTGTCTTTGTTGCTTGCTTTGTGCAGTTTATTATTATTATTATTATTATTATTATTATTATTATTATTATTATTATTATTATTGAAAACAGTTGATGGTTCAGCAGCATTCTGCTTATGTAGTCTTCTCTATTTCTGGTATTATATTCTTCTCACCAGCAGGTAACTGGTATAATAAATTTGCAAATAACTTAGAAAGATATCCTGCGCTCGTCGTTTATTTGTACTGCTTACATTTCGATTACGCTTACATTTTGGTCACATACACCAAAGAATAAATGAAATACAAAGGTGGACAGGCATTTCTAGCTGGGGAGCTGGTTATTTAAGCGTTGTGGTGCAAGCAGTTGTTGGGATCTTGGTTGTGCTGATCGGCGAGTTTGGGCGTTTGTGCTAGTGCATCCCCAACTGCTGTAGAGTGATATGTTATGGCTTGGTCCGGTGTATGGGTGAATATTCTGCTTTCATCTCATTGGTGCTTGGCACCGGTTGGTTAGTTGCGTTTCTTCTCTCTCTCTCTCTCTCTCTCTCTCTCTCTCTCTCTCTCTCTCTCTCTCTCTCTCTCTCGTTGGCGATTGACATCCAGACAAAAAAGGGTCTGTTCGGGTGGTGGTATGCGACGTCTCTCTCTCTCTCTCTCTCTCTCTCTCTCTCTCTCTCTCTCTCTCTCTCTCTCTCTCTCTCAGCCTCGGAATTGCTTTTGGGGCCAAATCTTTTATTACTTTTATCCGTATAATGATAGTGAGTAGGTGTTCGATTTCATAGTAATAGTGACTGAATACAACACCTTCCTGTATATGACATGGGAGGCGCTATGTCGTAATCCCGATGTTTGAGCGGTGGCACCATCCATCGGGCATGTACAGTAGATTCGCAGATGGCGTTACTTTCCTTCAAATCTGTTTCTAAGGGCGACGGGTTACCTTTCATGATGACCTGGCTTGTTCTCATATATTTATAGTAAATTATCACTTAGATTTTCCCAACGTGCGTTACGGGAGTGACGTATATATTTTCTATTATCCTTTTTATGGCTTCTCATCTTCCAGGTGTTTTCGGTGCTGACGGATTCGGTAATAAACTTTGATGATGCCATTTCCGTTGCTGAATTTTCATCGGCATGCCATTTCCTTAGAAATGTCGTATTGATGAGCATCTGCGTCGACGCCTCGATTGCCTTGGTAGTGTCCCTCCAGGCCGAACAGTACGAAAGGGCACGACGGACGGAAATATCCACTGCAGAACTCTCACTTGGATCCATTGGGGCGGAGGCCTGGGTTCGTTGGTTTTTTTGTAGAGTGTAGCAGCATACCCATATGAGTCTGTCGTTCGCATACATACAGGTATGCGAGGACAACGTCAGCGCTACGTTCAGACGTAAAGTACAGGACAGAGCACTCCTCAGGTCTGAGGGTTTCTGTTGATGTTATATTCGGAACTTTTAACCTTCATTATTTCTACTTGTTTTACTGAGGTCGAATATGACTCATCTTTTCAGAAAGCTTATGGCAGCTTCGATGAATTATTTTCGAACTCTCAAAAGAAAAAAGAAATTGGTTTATTGTTTCCCGTTGTCGTATTTTATGCCAATAAAATAGGACAGTAAAAATGTTCTAATTTATTTATATATTCAGAATTTCGTAGAAATAACTTCATGGGCTGAAAAATTCTGATTGGTAGGGATCATGTACCTAAAGTCGTCAAATACAGGGGTTTAAATAAAAGTCAAGCAATCCCCAGAATCGAACTCAAGGGGAAAACGTAAAGTCCATAAGTGAAAGATATTTAGTAAATTAAGTTCCAAATGTTTTTAGCTTCAGGATATAAGAAAAATACGCATTTAAAGCTTGATTCTGATCTTCGAACTCGAAACTTCCTCGCCCATTGCGCACATGCACTCGAACTGACCATCCCCTTCCGTTAGTGGGGACAGACTAAATTTATCTGAATCAAGGCGACTTAAATCCCGGTCCTCATGGAAGATTGCTTGTTAATTCTAGTGCTGATACGAAAAACAAGTTTATAGCGATATTGTCGTCTGCGACATGTCTTCCTTATTGTGAACAGTGTAATGGAAAATGAAGTAAACGATAACTTAAGAAACAAACAGCGATTCTTTTTGTATATCTTAGTGACGTGGGATTGACTTTTCCTTTGTCACAATGTTCCCTTCATTTTTTCCTTTTCAGCTTCGATACTCTTTCGACCCAATGGCTTCAGGGGATGTGAGGCAGAAATTCGCGCTAAAGACGAACGGAGAATTGTGGACGACTGAGCCCTTGGACAGAGAAGAGTTCAAGCAGTACAAAATCCCCATAAAAGTGACAGATGGCGTCCCTGGTAAGAGAAGTAGATGTGAAATTTGTAAACTAATAGAGAGGTTTGTATTCTAAATACTTGAAAACTATAGTTTTCTTTCCAATTTGTGTATGTGTCTAGTGAAAGGTAATTTTATAATATATTGCTTGTTGTCGTTGCTGTTTACAAATGCTTTGCATTTAATTCATCTTGAAAAATGTGCTGATGTCACATGTGAGCTGACAAGTAAAACCACAGTAAAGGACACTTTGGCAATGGTTCAATATCATTGTATTCATGCTGTTCATCCACTTCATGTATAAAGCCTTTATTCAAAAGTACCACTCTCTCTTACATTTTGCAAATGGTAACGAGTCAAGTCGGTCATAAACACCTACAATATGTAGTGTCTTACTATACATATCTCAGATTCATTAATCGCAAGGATTAGGCTACTCATCATTAACACTAAATAGTATTTTCTCTCAGCTCTCCTCCGTGTTAGTCTTTCAGCGGTCGCTCTGATCTCTCGTTTTCTTCTGCCAGCACACGAGCGGATGACGATCTACTGGATAACGGTACAAGACTTAAATGACGTTCCTCCTGTCTTCGATTACTTGAACGGCGTCTATGAAGTGGAACTGCCCGAGAATCGAGAAGTTGGGAAGTCCACTGGAATCAAGCTAGCCATCAACGACTCTGATGTCGGTAAGGATATTTTCTTGTTTGCTTACTACTTTTTTCCTTTTTTTTTTAAACTTTTTTTTTTTTTTAAATTTTAGGAAGTTTTCATTAGCAGGGTAATCCTTCGTCAACAGAAATCTGACTAAATAGTAAAAGATGTTAATTCTCCTCTTTCTTTCTCTCACCTGTGACCGTATGTACCTAATGGAGTCATCCCTTTGGGTCATCAGAATGGAACAAATTTAAAATTTAATTACAATTTAAAGATGACATTGAATTTGTTGATTGAATTAACTAAAAAATGAGGATTCCAAGCACACAATATTTGAAGCAAATCCTGGAATGATTATTGCCATTGCCAGAACTTTCTGCACTGAACTGCTGTCAACCATATGCTGGTTTGTCTCTTGCTTAATGCCGTTTCCAGCAGGAGTCATGTTTCCACCGCAACTACTAGTACTGCTTTTGATATCCCTAAACCAGGGGTTCTTAACCTTTTTTCTCCAATTCCCCACTTTTCAGTGAGCCAACTCTCCATTTCCCACCAAAGCATCGGTCATTGACAAATTCGAGTTTAACCCATGCAGTGTTTAACTTTAATACGTAAATATACGCTTTGCTTTTTTGTGCCATTTTACGGCCTTTAATTTTTTTTGCATATATTAGATTTTTTACAAACAGTTATCACATGGAAATAAAATACACATGAAAAGATTCGTTATGTTTTTTCTCAATTTATTTGGCCCATAAAAACATACAAAAATGCAACACTAGACGCATACAGGTTAATGAGACTTTGCATTTGTTTCGCCTTGACGAGTGTCTCAATGTTCGGTTCCACTTTTGAAATGGCGCAGCGCAAATCAGATTCAAGGTCAATCAGGCGGTTTCGCGATTTGGTTTTGATCTCAACCATGCTCGAAAACGCCGACTCGCACAGGTACGTGGAGGGAAATGCAACCAGTAGTGTGAGCGCCGCCACAGCAACGCGAGGATACGAACCATGCATAGTGGCCCAGAATGCGTTCAGGCTTTTCTCCGCAAAAACAGCCTTTGCTGCGGAGTCATGCACCAGGTCAAGAAACTGATCTTCGATGTCTTCTGCTTCCTTCGGGAAGTTGTCAACTCGAAAGCTGAAGGGATCCCTCGTGAACTCCATCATTGGGTTGTTGCTTTTGAAGTCCGGAAAATAGTGCTGAAACTCGTCCAGCAGCCTGTTGAGGTGGATGATGGCTTCGTTCTTGAGAACGTCGCTGACGCCACCAGCAGTCTCGCTGATTCGCGCCAACGTTGGAAAAGCCGTTGCGCTGCGGCCAGTCTCGAACTTGCCTCGCCACAACTCAAGTTTTGAGACGAAGGCGTTCACTTTGTCTCGATGCCCGATTATATCGGAGTCCGCGCCCTGTAGCTTGCGGTTAAGCTCATTCAGGTGACTGAACATGTCTGCAAGAAGTGCCAGCCTGCACTGGAATGCCTCATCGGAAATAGCAGCTTTCAGATCTCCTTTGTTCCTTTCTTCCAAAAATTGTGTAACTTCGGGGAGCAAATGCACAAGCCGATTTAACATGTCGCCTTTCGATAACCAGCGAACGGCAGTGTGGAACAGCAGTCCTTCGTAGTCGGATTCCATATCCTGGCACAACCGTCGAAATAGTCGAGTGTTGAGGGCGCTCGCTTTGACAAAATTACAACTTGATTGCCGTCTCAAGCGCTTCTTTGAGCGGTTGTGTCATCGTCCTTGATGCGAGCGCTTCTCGATGTATGATGCAGTGCAGGGTCACCACCTTGGGATTCTTCTGCTTCAGTAGTTTCGCGAATCCAGACCTCGCACCCAACATAGCAGGAGCCCCATCTGTGCAGGCATGGACGAGCTTGCCCCAGTCCAATCCTTCCTCCTCAAAAAAGGCGTCGACAAGCTGCATGACGTCGGCGGCTTGGGTTGTTGTTTCCAGTGGGCGGCAAAACAGCAAGTCCTCTTCGATGCTTTGGTCGTGGACGTATCGAACGAAGACAATTAGTTGAGACAAATTTGCCACATCCACGGACTCATCCAGCTGAATTGCAAAGACGGGAGACGCTTTGACCTTTGCCAAGAGCTGCGACTTGATGTTGCACGACATGTCGAAGATGCGGGACTTGACAGTATCGTTGGACAGAGAAACTTGCTTCATCTTCGACACCGCAGATTCGCCAAGCAAAATGCCAGCGCACGACACAAGGCACGGCTTTATGAGCGTCTCTCCGATGCTATGTGGCTTCTTCGCCTTCGCCACCAGCAGAGAAACAGCATACGATGTGTGTACTATCGCTTTCGACTCAGTTTGAAATTTTCCGCCCTGGTCCATCCTCATGTTCTTCAAGTAATTTGCCTTCAATTCAAAAAACTGCCTCTCCTTGCCAACGAACTCAGGGTGTACATTGGAGAGGTGCTTCTTCAGTTGATGGGGTTTCATCGAATCATTGCTGAGCGTTTTGTGGCAAATGACGCACTGCGGCAGCTGCTCATCACGCCCTCCAAAACGTGAAACCGTAGTCCAGGTACTTGTCGTCGTACTTTCTTTTCGGCATCTCGATCTTTGGGATATGTATCTGTGGGATAAGGAAAAAAATAGGTAATAATAAGGTACCTGAAGAGAAATAAAATGAAAAGAAAGAAGTGACAATCATACAAGAGAGAAACAAAAAACGAACAACAGAAGTGGCATTGTGTTGTTCGGTCTCAAGACACGGCCATCATAGTCATAGTCACAGTGTATTACATGAATTCCGTGGAACGGTTTTTCATTCATGCATCATCACAGAATAACACACACACACACACACACTAAATAAAATAACCATAAGAATATATACACGTATGAGTAATTACCCACCTGTTACACCACGGAGAGACGCGACAGGAGTGAGTTTGCGGGGAGCCGCTGTTGACATTTCAAACCCAACAGTGTTGTCACTTTTACCCAAACATGACTTACAATACCTCATATATTGGTTGTTTTGTTATTAAAACAGTCTGTAAATGGTTGTGATTTGTAAAGTAAGTCAACATTAAATTTTGAAGCACTATCGATTATTTGTGGGTGGAAACAAATTCACGAAATGTGACAACAAGACAGTGGTTCTTCTGTCCGACCGGTCATTCCCCACTTGGCAACTCCGCCATTCCCCACCAGTGGGGAATTCCCCACAGGTTAAGAACCACTGCCCTAAACTAACACATGTTCATGTTCATAACCCTAACAGCAGCAGCATGGCGACTAGCCTCTTAGCACAATATACATTGCAAGACAAATTGAGTTAAAACAATCATAAAAGGATCAAGGATTTTATGTTTTCATTAAAAAAACATTAACATTGATATCTTTATTGCTGTAACACTAGATTAATATGAAGTAATAAGTCAATCGAGAAGGTTTTGCCATTGCAAACGTTTTATGTCATCACATTTTGGGAAACTATTTTCTGGTTTTAATTATTACATGCTTTTATTTAACCTGACTTCTGTATCTGTCTGTCTGTCGCCAAATCTTGTAACTCAATTTTCGACCTGTTCCCCTCATCCGATAGACTTGAAATTTTGCATTGTCACTCAATCCCGGTGACAATACAACCTTACATGATCAGTAGGCCAGCAGTGACCTCTAGTGATCCTACAGTGACTTCTCCCAGTATCTTCGGATTTTTCACAAATTCTTTGACTCGGTAAATAACTTCGGTTTTTTCAAACCTTCTTTGGTTCGACACGATATCAATTTCGTTAGCTACAATCATAAATCGGTTACAGTTTCTGTCAAAACTAAAATGTATAAAATAAAAAGATATGTATAAAAAATTTTTTTTAAACACGCTTTTATTAAAATGCACTAAAAAGTGAAAAGTAAATCTTTTGAGACACGCCAGGATTTTCTTACAATTAATCATGTCTGCAAAAATAGCGTGGGCGCCAAACATGGAAGAAAATGGTACAAGAAACAAGAAAAAAATCTATTTCTTTTCTTATAGCGCTTCTTTCCATGTTTGGCGCCCACGCTTCTATTTTTGTAGACATGATTAATTGTAAGAAAATCCTGGTGAGTCTCAAAAGATTTATTTTTCACTTTTTAGTGCATTTTAATGAAAGTGTGTTTAATTTTTTTTTTTAAGCTCTTTTCAGTCACATCGGATTTATTTCTCTGGAGCTTTAATGGAAGCTTCGCTGAACTACATTATCTCTCACTTTTGACTGTCAGTCACTGTTTCTCAGTGTATCTCTGCCTGCATTTTTTCCTTTAAATCTATATGCCTGAACTTGTCCAGAAAGGCGTTAGTCGTCAATCAGAAATGGAAGTAAATTAACGCGATTCATCTTTGCTGTAGCCGACGTCAGTTTGTGTAAATGTAATTAACTGTCTCTACCACACTACAATGAAAAAATTATCGCTCTTGCTCTGACTTCTTTTCAGAAATTTATTTCTTTCCAGATAAGTTTTTCTCAATTTTGTTCCCTTTACAACGCTTTATAGTTGCTACTCCACTCATTATAAGATCTTTTTCCACCTTGCAGCTTCACTTCAAAAGAATTTCCTTCTTCCTCCTCGTCTTCTTTTTCTTCTCTGAATTCTGTCTGTTCACTTTCTTTCACGGAGTCTTTTATTATGCAGCATCCTGTGTAATCGTATACGAAGGCATAAAACAAGTAGAGTACTTGCATGCTTACATAACAGATTGAGCTTCTGCCTTTTCATGCTTTATTCAGGGAAGACTCGAATAAATCAAAGGAAAACGAAACTCCGCACTGGAACTCATTTCTTTCTCCGCTAATATCACACTTAACAACTATCCACAAATAAAGGTAAAATTGTGGTAAACAGAATAAAGACAATTTTCTTGTTATCGCTTCCGCCGTTAGATTGTAGGACTCGATAATTTAAGCGACCCCGCTCAGAGTTCGATGTAGCTTTAATTCCTCCCTTCTCTCCCTTCAGTGAACCTTTTTGAATATCACATCGTCCATGGCAACGGAGAGCAGAAATTTCGAATCGATGAAGCTACGGGCGATATCATTGTCAACAAAGTATTAGACTACGACCATCCTGTCTTGGATAGAAACGTGAGTAGTGATGTTTACGTGGATTTTCTCTCGAGTTTTCTTTGCAGGTCTAATGGCGGGGGTTGGTTGGGATTGAAAAAAAAAATTAAAATTAAAACAAGCTTAAAATTTACTCGATGGTTTTAATTAGGTTTATTTGGCTGTTTATAAACGTAAAGTAAATTTTCTCTTTCCATTGTATTTTAATTATGTTCTAAATGCGCAGGGTATTATCCGATGACCTGTAATATAAACACGTATATATAACAGATGAATTACTAAACAAAAAAGTGTTTAACTAAAATGTTTGCTTTATTATTTTTTTCATGGCTGTCATTACCAAAGTATAAAAGTAGCAATACCTAATTAAAAAAAATACATAAATAAAAAAAACTGGTTTTTACAAAGTAATGTTGTCGTCAATTCGACACGATGGCTAACCGTTCATTGACGAATTTACCAAAGGACTGCATTCAAACATATCACTTCCTCAGTTAATTAATAGATCAAGTTTATCTCGTTATTGTTCACTTTATTGAGTAAGATGAACGGTAGACCCGCCAAGTCACTCTTGCAACTGTCATTATGCACTTGTTGAAAACAACTGGCCTTGACAGTAGATGCTCTTGTATGTACGAGAACCGATAGTTTGACTGTGCATTCCTGAAATGCATCACAATAGCTTAACGTTCGAGAAATAAATTGGCAGGAGGTTTCTCAGTTTGGTCTCATGATTAGGTGGCTGATGCAGTTTCAATAATATTTGCGCCAATAGAAAGAATTATTGTTTCAGGAAGTTACAGGTAATCACAAACTCAATATTAAGCATACGCTATGTATGAAAACAGAGACTAGACTTTAATTTTATGTTATTTAGTATTTTATTCCAAAGCGACGTCACGTAATTGCCCATGATGTACACTCGGCAAGGAAAGTGAGGATACAGTTTTTTTAAATCTTCGGACATATGTTGCTCAATAATGCGACATCTGGCAACTTTAGAAAGGGGAGGAGCTGCCATCTTATTGAGTTTGTTTTTTGCTTGACCTCTTATAACTTTCAATCATATTCTACGATTGTGAAATCATTGATACTTAAATGCAGTAGTAAGTTTCACAGTATTCGTTCAAGTTGTAATTTGCAGCGACAGTTCTGAGCAAAATAAACATTTTTCGACGTAACTTACCAAGCAACCTTACACAAATGAATTTATGACACCACATTGAACGGAATGCTTGCATAATCGGAAACGCGATCTTCCATAATGAAATCAAGAGTTAAATTTGAGCAATGTCCAACGAAAAGGAACGAATGAGAGAGAGAGAGAGAGAGAGAGAGAGAGAGAGAGAGAGAGAGAGTCTGCTGTTGTGTAAGCCTAGGCCTATATGTACTGTAGAGCTAATTTCATTCTTTTTTTTCTTTTTAGAGACTGAGCGATACTATATTTGTAAAGTATGTTTTAGCAATAGAGAGAGAGAGAGAGAGAGAGAGAGAGAGAGAGAGAGAGAGAGAGAGAGAGTTGCTGTTGTGTAAGCCTAGGGCCTATGGTAGAGCTACTCATTTCATTTGTTTTTCTTTTAGAGATTGAGCTACACTATGTTGGTATAGTATGTTTTAGCAATGAGAGAGAGAGAGAGAGAGAGAGAGAGAGAGAGAGAGAGAGAGAGAGAGAGAGAGAGAGAGAGAGAGAAACTATGGCAACGTCAAGAAACATCCAGTTACTTGTGTTTTCTCCCGAAGCTCCTGCGCTGCCCTTCACATCATAGAGAACGCTCTTGCGGATTTAAATAAATTTGATCAACCTACCCTAGGTGTCACAACATTTACTGCCATTAATTCCAGCTGACTTTAACACCGTGAAATACAAACATGAATGTGTAAAATTAAAGAAATTATCATTACCTCGTATGATGATGCAATAAAAGGCCTGTTGATAACGGAAAACGAGTAAATATTGCCGTTCTGATGAATAGTACTACACCGAGATATCCACATACTATCTTTAGATCTCTATGAACGAAGTCATCTGAGAAATTCTGATTACTTCGTACATGCATGGTGTTTTTAAGTATCTGAACGTTTTTGTTTTGCAGATTTAATATATATGATATAATTTGCATTGTATTTTCATATACTAGAGTAAATTTACCGAGATTATGTGTTTTCTGTAAGAAAAAAATTGAAATTCAATGAACGAAATCTAATGAAAACTGTATCTTCACTTTTCTTGCCGAGTGTACATAGAGTTGTAATTCTCTCCTGTGTATTATTCGAACTAGTTTTTTACTTACATTTCAATATTTATTCACATCTGGATATGAATACATTAATATGACGTCGTATTTTAACTTAGAAAAATAGCTATAGAGCTAAATATTAGATTTAACCAACAATGTTGATTAATGTTTATAAAAAAACATTATCTCCCACTTTAGTCATCAACCTTTTTTTATATACTATTTTTATATAAAACAAAATTTTCATGTCAGCAGTTCACTAAATGTTGTTATGTTCTAGTCGACAGCATGAAAACATTTCGTGAACTGCTGACGTGCAAATACTTTGACGCTTGTTGTAATGTTTTATAATAATAAAAACATCTGATTTCAAAGTAGATCGCGTTTGTGTGCTTTGTCTAAGGCTTAGTGTGCGATGACAGTTTAAAGTAATACTGTGCTACAGTAGTTTATATGCCAGTTTTCATTCCTTATAATTGGAAATGTAAAAAACAAATATTTAGTAGAGCCTGTGAATCTTTTTTATTGATAACAAGTTTGGAAGTTCAAACAACTGCAAGGAAAAGAGGCCTGGTATACAGCTGACAATTAAATCTCCATTACTTCAAAATATACTCTTGTTTGCTCGTCAAAACATTATTAGAAAGCAGATTAAAACTTTACCAGATGACATCCTGCCGCTGAGATTTCCTTTTAGTTAATGATGATTTGCATTTTGATTTTGAAGTACACCCATCTGGTTTTAATTGCAGTTTGTTTTCTTCTGTAATTTTTACAGCAAAGCCGATTTATAAACTTCGGTAAAAAGAATAACACTTCAGCCATCAATAACAGATTTGTTTAGGTTTTAGGCCTAGAGCAATATTGATAGGGGCCTTATTTTATTTCAAAATGTAACCATCAGGTACTATGTAAAAGGAGTAACGAGTGTCATCATACTATACAGGAAATGAGAACAGCCCTGCTTGAAAGATGACCAGGTCGAATAAACCAAAACCACTTGGGAATCATTTCCTTTCATTCTTCTTCCTCTAGTTTACGCTGAGAGTTCGAGTCTACGATGGGGCTAATCCTCCAGCTGAAACTAACGTGGTTATCGCCGTCACGAACGTCAACGATCTCCAGCCAGTGTTTGAACAAATCAACTACACCTTCACCGTCACTGAAAACACCGACTGCAACATCACCTTCGGAAAGGTAAGGTTGTTCGCTCTGTACACTTTAATTTCATTCTATTGTCATTCCTTTCTTCCAAGTCGCAGTGTTATTTTTATCAAGTCCCTTGTCTTAACTTATTTTCTTATATTGCTTTTCAAAGGGTTTTTTATTTAGTTTTAGAAATGGCTAAGAACATTATATTATGTATTTTCGTATGACTTCGAGAATACAATATATTATTATTTTCGTGTGACTTCCAACTTAGTTATTTATTTCCTTCGAATTGTTTTATTCTTCGTGTTATTTATTTCTGCATGAATATTGGTGAAGTTAGGGTAACACTATTAGTTGAAGGTAATTTTCCATCGGTTTCGCAGTAGTGCAGGTTTATCGTTCATTTTAATATGACTGTTTGACTGTCTTTGCTAGTCTCTCAACCATGTGCTAACAATACTCAGTGTTGTTAATCTACAGTATATTAACAACTGAATTATTTAACAGAATTTAGATGATTGCGTATGTCGAGAATTTCTCGACGGTAACTCAGTTAACTGGCTCTTGCCCGATGTTCTGGGCCTGATACACAGTCTAAAAGAGACACCGACTCCAAACCTGCACAAACAGGTGGTGGCTACACAAACACAAGTTTATTTTCTAAATTTTATTACAAAAATAAACTAAATCACACAAAAAACACATTAAACTATCTAAATTTGCATTAATCTCAAAGTTATCCAGATTTATGTTAACCTGAATCCAGAAACAAAGATGAATTCTGACCACGTGCGGGCCGGCAATCAAGATTAAAAAATTACCTAATTCTGACACAATTCACTAACATCGCGAATTAATCGAGCCTGCGAGTGTAGCGTAACTATTGGACATGGTACATGTCGATGGACAGCAATGATCGGCCTCGATTAAGTGGGATAAAATGATGACACAAACACCTGTTGTTTCAAGCAAGATCTAGCCAGTGTCCGGCCTTCTAGTCAAGAAGACACCTGCTACACATCTGACGTCTGTCATTGCAAAAAGAAGAGTGAGCATGGAGTGCACTGCAGAGTTGCTACGAGCATTCTTTCCAGAAATTTCCAAATTCCCAAATTTACAATCATATCACTACAAGCAAGTTTCTCAGATCCAAAATTCCAGTTAGCTAAAAGTGCAACTTGTAGTACACTGTTTTAGAACAAAGGACATGTAGTACACTGTTTTAGAGCAAAGGACATGTGGCAAACGAAATAATAATAGCACTTTTCAAATAAGAACCATCGCATATCTTCCACGTCAGCCCAGCTAGACACAATCGTTCGTGCGGTTGCGATTTCTACTGATATTTTAAGACAACTATATGGGAGGTTTATGTCAGCAAAATCCCTGCAGAAAATTTTGTCGACATCCTCCCAGCCAGACGGACCTGACATCCAAGGCAGAAAGGTTGAGAATGACTCCTGAAGTGGACAACGTTTGGTTCTGACTTACGGCCCAGATACAATTGGAGGCCCCACAATCGCAGCTGGCTCTAAGTACAAGTAGGATAATGAACACTATTCCGTGTCTTACAGTCACACAATACAGCAGTGCACAAAAAGCAATGAAATGTAAACAAATTGCATATTGGTGCTCCTCTCTCTCTCGATAGCACGCAGATCATTAGATTAGCCTAACTATAAGGGTACCTGGACCTTCTCACAGTTCCATCTCGTTCCTCCTCAAGGAACACATGTTTTTATACAATCTCTCAAAGTCACTATAGTTTGCCCTCTCGGAGCCAATATCCCATTTTCTCTCTTTGGGCTAGAGCCGCTTTCCTTTTGGGTCTGCCCTGAGTTCTGGATACATTCACTGTAATTTGTCTTTCGCTACTTTCTTCACCCACTGTCTCTGATTCACTCTCAATCAGTTCGTGGTCGACAGTATCCATTACTACACATTCACTATCGTGCACAGTATGATCAACACCACATTCAGTACTTAGGAGTTCATCCTCCTTGTTCATTCCACAGTTACTGTCTTCATATCTATCATTTACTTCTAACATGATAGTATCTTTGATCTGTATAAGACATTCTTCACCTTTACACAGAACTTTTGCAGAACAGACATCATCCTCTCTAGGGTAGAGTTGTATAATTCTTTCAAGAGGCCAGAATTTACGACACCAACGTAACCTAAAGGCATGTAGAGCGTCAAGTAACTTGAAGTATTCAGCTCGAATCTTCATAGTTGTGAAAGTATCAGATATACTTTTCGTTCGATCTGGTTCAACATCATACTCAGTTGAGTGCAGCTTTTACTGCCTCATGTCCAGAAGCCACTTCCTTCCCACAGCAAGAACAAAAATACAGGAAAAAACAGTTCCATCATAGTATATGGTATTTTTCATGATATGACCATCGTAAGGTCATATTTAGCTTGGCATCCTTTCGTGGCTAGAAAAGAATATGAAATATATCATGATCATGATCATGATCATGACATTAAATCTATCATTTGCCTTATGAAACAGCTGGGATTTTATCACTTAGCTAAAATTCATTGAGAATGGGATATTCTTTTAAGACAGTGTGTTAGGGAAAAAGATTCTGTGGTTCTGATTTACAGCTTTTAACTAGAGCCCTAACTAGTTCTGGTTTTGGATGCTGTGTAGGGCTAACAGACAATAATGCTAAAACAGTGCACTATTCTTTTTTGCAATTTCAAAAAGAATTTTCATTTAATTGGTAACTAACTAAGTATTAATCTGTTTAAGGGATGAAATATATATGTGTTCATGTTTCCTTATAAGAATAAAAGTTACTGTACTTCTCACAAGGGATTTTACTGATTTCCGAGTCTCTTCTGAGGATGAAATTAAGTTTTATTCTTGTTTTGAGAGAACGTTTTGGATGAAAGGCCCTGAGTCATATGCACATGATTGTTTAATTATTTGCTTTTTATAACTTAAGCAAAATAATTACATATTCCCATGCATGATTTTATTAGGTATCTGCGTTGGACCCGGATTTGCCACACACAGTCAGTCAAAATATACTTTACTACTTATCACCAGTCGAGCTACGAAACTTCACCATCGACAGCAAGACTGGAGATTTGTCATTGAAAGGAGTAAGTAACAGCTTTTAATAAAAATTTTGTTCACACTGGGTCTTTTTGTTATGTAGATATTTGTCCTCTTTTCATAATTTTTCGATTATAAAAATTTCTGAGTGATGAGGAATGTGTATACAGTAATACCACGAACTTGTGCGATTCGAGTTGCACGAATTCACAGACATGCGACCTTTTCATTGGAACCTAACCAATTTTCATACACGAGTTTTTCAGAGACATGCAAACATTTGCAAATACTGAGAAACCCTGCAAGAGTGTTTATGGTTAATTTTTTAGGTAATTTATGTGTTCAAGCTTTGATGTGTAAATTAAACAACGTTAAATAATAAAAGTAATAATTTCTCTCTCTCTCCCCCTCTCTCTTTTACTGGGATGAGAGAATTTTTATGGTACACATATATGTTTATTTGTTTTGTATGATAAATTTTTGACCTAATAATAAGTACTAATTTTCAAAAATAATAATAATAATAATAATGGGATGCCATGGCAGTGTGGTTTAGCCCATTGATGTACTGGTTAAGCAACATTGGGGCTGGTCAGTCGCTGGATGGGTGACTGCTCTCCTCAGTGTTTTATACCCTGATGGGGTAGGGTTCAGCTATGTGTTTAATAGCAAAACTCAGCAATGATGGAAAGAAATGAAAGAATAAACGACAACGACGTAAATGGCAACAGAGGAGCTCCGTCCGGCAGCCAGGTATACAACCCAATCAACGGGGAGGACAGTCAGGTACTTGGAGGTTGTCAGCCAGCAACTCACCACCACAACGACAGTAACCAGCAACCAGAGACTGGAGCTACAGAGGCAAACCAGAAGAAGAAATGGTCAAGAGAAGAAAATAAGGAAATATGGAGATGCTACATCAGAAGCAACCCAGCAGAAAGAGGATACAGAAGAAGATTGGTCAAAATGTGGAATGAGAGAAATCACACCCCTCAAACAGAACAGAGGCTGGCAGACCAAGTAAGGAACATAAAGAAAAAGAACTGCCTCTCCACAACAGAAAGAGAGGAACTGGAAAGAGGAAAAACACCCAGCAACAAAGGACAAGAAGATGAACTAAGAGACGATGACGCAGAAAACGGCAGAAATGATGACCTATCAAATAACGACACATGAGGAAACTCCGAAGATGTAACAGAGAGGTCTGAATGGTTGGAAAAGATCAGACAATGGATGAAGCCAGATACAGAAAGAACAAAGACCCCCTCCATGAAAACCTACAACACAAAGAAACTAAGGAAAAAACATGTGAAGTTAATGAAATAATGAGACTAATCCACACCACCAGTATCACAGAAACAAATAATCTGGCATTTGCGGGAGCAAGACTAGTAGTAGAACTCATGGAGATACAAACATCAACACCACCATCACAACCAACCCAACAGAAACCAAAACAGCAACTGCCTTGGAAAAGGCACCTAGAAAAACAAATCATGGTGACAAGGTCTGAAGTGAGTAAACCGAGAGAGATTGCAGAAAAGAGGCTAAGAAGCAAGAAAACAAGAGAGGAACTGAATGAGAAATGCAAAGTACAAGGGAAGGGACTAAACAACATAATAGAAAATATAAAACAAAGGCTTAAAGCGAAAGCACATGAGATCCAACGGTACATGAACAGAAATAAAGGATTCCAACAGAACAAACTCTTCAGAACCAACCAGAAAAGACTATACAGCCAACTAAGAGGGGAAGACAACCACCAGGAAATTCCTGAAGCCGGACCAAGTAAGAGACTCTGGGAAAACATATGGAGCAATCCGGTATCACACAACAAACATGCAACATGGCTCCAGGAAATCAAGGCAGAAGAAATGAGGAGAATAAAACTAAGATTCACCAAGATCACGACAGACACAGTGAGACACCAACTAAAGAAAATGCCCAACTGGAAAGCCCCAGTTCCTGATGAAATCCATGGATACTGGCTCAAAAAATTGAAGGCCCTACACCCATGAACAGCAGAACAACTCCAGCATTATATCACAAACCACCATGTGCCCAAATGGATGACCACAGGGAGAACATCATTAGTACAGAAAGACAAGAACAAGGAAAATATAGCAACTACTGGCCTATCACCTTCCTACCAATAATGTGGAAGTTACTAACAGGTATCATCAGTGAAAGGCTATACAACTACTTAGAGGATGCAAACACCATCCCCCACCAACAGAAAGGCTGCAGGAGAAGTGCAGGGGCACAAAAGACCAGCTCCTAATAGACAAAATGGTAATGAAGAATAGTAAGAGAAGGAGAACCAGCTTAAGTATGGCATGGATTGAATACAAGGAAGCCTTTGACATGATACCGCACACGTGGCTAATAGAATGCCTGAAAATATATGCGGCAGAGGAAAACACCATCAGCTTCCTTAAAAATACAATGTGCAACTGGAATACAGTACTTACAAGCTCTGGGATAAGACTAGCAGAGGTTAACATCAGGAGAGGGATCTTTCAAGGCGACTCACTGTCCCTACTACTCTTCATAGTAGCCATAATTCCCATGACAAAAGTACTGCAGAAGATGGATGCTGGGTACCAACTCAAGAAAGGAGGCAACAGAATTAACCATCTGATGTTCATGGACGACATCAAGCTGTATGGTAAGAACATCAAGGAAATAGATACCCTAACCCAGACTGTAAGGATTTTATCTGGGGACATCAGGATGGAGTTTGGAATGGAAAAATGCACCTTGATCAGCATACAAAAAGGCAAAGTAACAAGGACTGAAGGGATAAAGCTACCAGACGGGAATGGCATCAAACACATAGATGAGACAGGATACAAATACCTAGGAATAATGGAAGGAGAGGATATAAAATACCAAGAGATGAAGGACACGATCAGGAAAGAATATATGCAGAGACTTAAGGCGATACTCAAGTCAAAACTCAATGCCGGAAACACGACAAAAGCCATAAACTCATGGGCCATACCAGTAATCAGATACAGCGCGAGAGTAGTGGAGTGGACGAAGGGTGAACTCCGCAGCATAGACCAGAAAACTAGGAAACACATGACAAAACACAAAGCACTACACCCAAGAGCAAATACAGACAGACTATACATAACACGAAAAGAAGGGGGGAGAGGGCTACTAAGCATAGAAGACTGCGTCAACATGGAGAGCAGAGCGCTGGGGCAATATCTGAAAACCAGTGAAGATGAGTGGCTAAGGAGTGCATGGGAAGAAGGACTGATAAAAGTAGATGAAGACCCATGAATATACAGAGACAGGAGAATGAAAAACAGAACAGAGGAATGGCACAATAAACCAATGCACAGACAGTACATGAGACAGACAAAAGAACTGGCCAGCAATGAAACATGGCAATGGCTGCAGAGGGGAGAACTCAAGAAGGAAACAGAAGGAATGCTAACAGTGGCACAAGATCAGGCCCTAAGAACTAGATATGTCCAAAGAACAATAGATGGAAATAACATCTCACTCATATGCAGGAAATGCAATGTGAAAGGCGAGACCATAAACAACATAGCAAGTGAATGTCCGGCCATTGCACAGAACCAGTACAAAAAGAGGCATGATTCAGTAGCAAAAGCCCTCCACTAGAGCCTGTGCAAGAGACACCAGCCAGCTTGCAGTAATAAGTGGTACGAACACCAACCTGAGGGAGTGATAGAAAATGATCAGGCAAAGATCCTCTGGGAACAGATAGGGTGATACGTGCCAATAAACCAGACTTGACGTTGACTGACAAAATCAAGAAGAAAGTATCACTTATTGATGCCGCAATACCATGGACACCAGAGCAGATGAGAAAGAAAGAGAGAAAACTGATAAGTATCAAGATAGAAAAATTGAAATAAGAAGGATATGGAATATGTTAGTGGAAATTGTACCCATAATCATAGGAACACTCGGCACGATCCCAAGATCCCTGAAAAGGAATCTGGAGAAACTAGATGCCGAAGTAGCTCCAGAACTCTTGCAAAAAAGTGTGCTACTAGAAACAGCTCACATAGTGAGAAAAGTGATGGATTCCTAAGGAGGCAGGATGCAACCCAGAACCCCACACTATAAAACCACCCAGTCGAATAGGATGGCTGTGATAGGGGTAATAATAATAATAATAATAATAATAATCTTGGCATAATAATAATAATAATAATAATAATAAAACTGTAATTACAAAATTTGTATGTGATACATATCTTAAACAAACAAATATCTCTCCCTCATCTTTTGTGAAGAAGCTCGAAGGCAAAGCTGTCAGACATGTCAATTTAGCATGACAAGAAGGGGGAGTGTTGCTGATTAGCGGGTCAAAGGTTTCTTATGTAATTCTCTCTCTCTCTCTCTCTCTCTCTCTCTCTCTCTCTCTCTCTCTCTCTCTCTCTCTCTCTCTTTCTGTCCGTAATAATTCATAAAAAACTTCACAGTCATAAGTGAGGACAACTTATCTCTCTCTCTCTCTCTATCTCTCTCTCTCTCTCTCTCTCTCTCATTCGTAGTTGGGGAAATTATTATTGTATTTATCTCTGTATGTCTTTACCTGTACAGTACATAATTTTAAACTGATCTAATTTTACCTGTACTGTCTACAAACTGTAAATGCATTGTTCTAAAACATAGAGACATAGAGCATTTCAGAACAAAAGTTAAAGAGACAGGATAAAAAGTGTTTAAAAAACGAGGTTGAGAAACTTCTACAAAAATAGATCAGTGGAATGGGAGAGAGAGAAGTAGTATACTAATCTTCACACTCTCTATATTTTTATCAACCATTTATTTCTTTTTTCAAGGGTAATATATTAAGCTAACTTTTTAAATGAAATTACAGTAACTTTAATTTCATTTAAAAGTTAGTTTAATACTTTAGGAGCATGATTAGGGTCTTCTTTAGTGTTTAAATTCTAGAAATAAGCATTTATTAGCATTTTTAGAGACCGTTCCAATCTTACACTTGTGCAAGGGTGGTCTGGAACCTAACCTCGCATAAGTTCGGGGTATGACTGTAATTTCTTTCTTGTCCATCCTTAATTTTGATGTACTCACTAAAAAATAAACATGTTGAAATCTTTGAATTTTTTTTTTTTTCTAAATCATGTCTGGATCGTATATGTAGCCAAAGATTATAATGACCTTGTACCGAGGGCAAGTTGGGGGGGAAGAGGTCTGATATATGATCAGCATAAACCGTATCACGTCATCAAAAATACCTCAATGATAATCATCCCCATGTCAACATCATAAATATAAAGTTTTATCTCTCTAATCTCTCTTTCAATATCTCTCTCTCTCTCTCTCTCTCTCTCTCTGAAAATCTCTAGTTCAATGGCATACAGTTAGCATTAGTCTGAGTTAGTCATTCTCTAATGTTGCATGCGTTCCTGTATTCCAACCATTGGTCGATCTTCTGTACTGGGGTACTTGAACATCTCACCTAAAAATTGTTCCACTCATTGTCTGAAATCCCTGATAGATTGAGAAAAGGACTTCTATTAATGGAGAACAGGAACTTTCTGTCATATTTCCAGTATGTTTTCCAACAGTTTACGCACACACTTCTGCCTGTCTGTCCATATATATGTCTGTTTGGGTCAAATCTTTTAACTCAATTTTTACCTGTTCCCTTCGTCTGATGTACTTGAAATTTTGCATGGTTACTCAATCCCGGTGACAAAACAACCTTACATGATCAGTAGGTCAGCAGTGACCTCTAGTGACCCTGCAGTGACCTCTCCCAGTATCTCAGGATTTGTATGAAACTTTGGGTTTTTTACAACTTCTTTGACTTGGTAGAATCTGTCTTCTATATAACATCTCCTTCTCTCTTCCAACCCTCCCCTCCAATTCCCTTCCCTCAGCACAACACATGATCAAATGTTAATTTACTGTGTCCTCCTCCTCCCCTTCCCCTCTTCCCTCTCCTTCCTTCCCCATTCCCCCTTCCATCTCCCTTCATTTTATTTCCCCTGGACTATACAATTTTGCTCTTCCCTAAACCCCACCCCCTCCCATACACCCCTCCCTCCCTTCTTCCTGTGCCCCCTCCTTCCCCTTTCCTCCCATCCCCTCTTTTTCATCCCTTCCCTTGCCCCTCCCTCCTTTTCATCCCCTCCCTTCCTCTCCTTCATCCTCCCACCCTCCCTTCTCCTTTCCTACCATCCCCTCCCACCCCTCCCCTTCATCCTCCCACCCTTCCCTTTCCCTCCCATCCCCTCCCCTTCCCCCTCCCCTCCCCCTTCCTCCCCCTTTCCTTCCAGTTTCCCTCCCCTTCACCCTCCCACCTTTTCCCCTTTCCCTTCCTGAGTTCCCCTCCCCTTCACCCTCCCACCTTTCCCCTTTACCCTTCCAGTTCCTCCCTTCACCCTCCCATCCTTTCCCTTTCCCTTCCCCCCCTCTCCCCTCCCATTTCAGAGTTTAACAAATAAATGTTAATTTATTGTGTCTTCCTAGGATTACCTCTTCCTCTCCTTCTCTCTTCCTTCTTCCATTCCCCTCCACTTCCCCTTCCTCCACTTCCCCCCCTCCCCCTTCTCCTCCCCTTTCCCTTCTCCTCACCCTCCCCTTCTCCTCACCCTCCCCTTCCCCTTAAGTCACCTTCCCTTCCACTCCTTCCCCTGCCACCTTCCCCATCCACCCCTTCCCCTGCCACCTTCCCATCCCATTTTGTCCCCTTCCCCCCCTTTTCCCCCCTCTCTACCCCTTCCTTCTCCACCTCTCCCCCTTTCCCTCCATCCCCTTCCCATTTTCCCCTCCCCCATACCTCCTCCTCCTTCCCCTTCCTTTCCGTCCTCCTCTCCCTTCACCTTCCATATTCCCTCTCCCCTCCCCTTTATCCCTCCTTCCCCTTCCCTCCTCTTCTCCCTTCAATCACCCTCCCCTTTGCCATCCCTCTCCCCCCCTCAATTTCCCCTTCCCATCACCTTCTCACTCCCCCCCTTCCCTCTTTCCTCCATTCTGCCTTATTATTCCTTACTATTCAGCGCTCATGACACTTTTCCAGCTTAACGTTTTCACACTAACTTGTTAACTCAGTATATAACCTTATTTAACATCTAATTTCACCCTTCACTCGCCCAATGAACAATATGTCATCTGCAAATAATAACCATTAAACATTTCATTCATACCTTCATTCAATTCCTTCTTTTCTTCACTCCATCAACACATGAGGCAATCACTGAGTTGTAACCTTACCTGTTCCAGTAACTTCCTCCATTTTGTCAGTTTACTCGGAGCACCATTCTTGAAAATATGCTGTATTCTCAACTCACAATACTGCATCTGTACGTGCTGATGCTCTCTCTCTCTCTCTCTCTCTCTCTCTCTCTCTCTCTCTAATAGGATTATTTGATCCCTTACGCAAAAAGCACTAAAGTATGTTAAAAAATTAAATAATAAACTGCCTTTCATAAATTTATTACATATCCACGAGAATATGTGATAGGACAAAATGAAACTTGTATATCTGTAGAACAGAGACGCAAGAGACCCTAAGAAAAACTGGACTTAAAGTCTTTCAACAATCCTCTGGTAAGTTTGAACTGCAGTAAAGCATGTCATAAGCACACGTCACCAACTTATCACACGCAACACAAGTAGACTGAATACAAGTCGACGATTTATCGGCAGTCCTAACTGGTGCTTGGTAAGATTATACAACATTTACCCAAGATTCGCTCTTCACTCGTGGTCGCCGATTTGTTTTCAACTTGTTTGTGATATATATGGGTAAGTTACCGGCTCGTGTTTAAGACATAATTTACTGCAGTGAGGAGGCACCCTCAAGGATATCTCAGGGTACGTTTACAATACAGTACAACATGTCATAAAAATACACCAGGAACTTATTGCATATATAACTTAAACAAGTTGAAGACAATTCAGCGACCGTAAGTGGAGATAGAACCTTTGACAAATGCTGGATAATCGTACGAAGCACTTGTTAGAATTACTGATAAGTTGTTGACTTGCATTCAACCTATTTGTGGAGTGAATGCGATGATTAGCTGACCTGTGTTTATGATATGTTTTACTGTAGTTTTGATGTACCAAACCAGACTTTGCGTGTGTGTGTGTTTAGTTGCTAATAAATAAATAATTTTCTTTATGTTTTATGCAATTTGCAGGAGAACAGCTATGCTAGAATTATGGAGAACATGGACCCTGAAGATGTTAAACCCATAATCATAAAACTAGATGATGAAGATGGCGGTGAAAATGGTTGCCCTTGTACCATGGAATTTGACCCAGGAACTCCCACCTCGTGGCTGGAGAAATTCAGTCTCATTCAAATTGATGGGTAAGAAGGCCGCATCCTTTTGCTTATTGTTGTCCCTTGATGATAATGAATTAGTGGGATTTAATGAATTGTTTATAATTCCACAAGAGATAGTTGGTTTAAAATTAATTGTATAATCACAGTTATCGCTTTCTTCCCTCTTTTGCGTCTTGCCTTGTTTTGAGAGCCGTGTCGCCGAAAATTCCTCCTAAATTGAAGACTTTTATTTTATTCTGACTTATATAAAGGATTTTTTTTTCGATCATACAAATATTCATTTACTCAACTCAAGTTCACCGTTGTCGATGACACAATAGCCTTTCCTTATCAAGGCTCTTTTCCT
Source organism: Macrobrachium rosenbergii (assembly GCF_040412425.1). NCBI lineage: Eukaryota > Metazoa > Arthropoda > Malacostraca > Decapoda > Palaemonidae > Macrobrachium > Macrobrachium rosenbergii. The sequence continues at coordinate 28,644,930 of NC_089769.1, forward strand.
ATCATGTACTTATCATTTATTTTCCTTAATCATGACACTGAGACTACAATAATCTGTAGTGTCCTTATTTCCTGTGACTAGGAATTATGAACGGCTATCATTGCTAACCACGCTATGCACTTTATTTAGTTTAAGCGCCTGTTTAATGCCTAGATATACCCGTTGATGGAAGGTGAACTAGGAGTTATGTTTCCTGTAATCAATATTTTATACACATGTTAAAAGGTATTTCGATTAAATCAAAACACGCGATAGTGATTCACATTCATTAAAGTTTTTATCGGTTAAATGTACCTTTTTGAATAGATTAAAATAATTTTACAGATAATAATCTACCACCCCCCCCCAAAAAAAAAACAAACACAGCGTTTACTTAGAGCAATGCACTGGAACCCTCTGGTCCTTTGGTCGGAATACGATGCGCTCGTAAATAATTTCCAACATTTTGAAAGAAGCGTCTGAACACAATTAATAAATCACAAAAGCCACATCAGTGTATATGTCAAACACTGATGCCTCACGTTAACCTAACTTATCTTTTTATCGATATATACTTTTGTCACGAACACTATTCATGTTAACACTGATTCATTTGCATGATGGTAAAAATACTGGTATTGCATAATGTTTACGTTTTCCAAGATCTCATCGATAATTGTTTTAAGTACCAGATCATTGTGCATGGCTGTCTCCGGCCCGTGGCTAGATTGCATGCCCTGTGGATATCGATGGTTAATACTGGTTTCTTATTTTATGCATTATTACTTTTTCTGCCTGTAAATAAGGTTGCCTTCACCTTCAACCCTCTTTCCTCTTCTTCTGCCTAACTTGTATGTCGAATATTCCCCACAGTTACATATTCATGAAGGGAAATGATAATTCACTGAGAACGAATAGAGAGACAAGATGTTTACCAGAGAGAGAGAGAGAGAGAGAGAGAGAGAGAGAGAGAGCTCTTTGCTATTAGTGTATTCCTGCCAATCATCCGTTTACCTTTTCACTTTCAGATTAAGGTCAACCTACCGTCTGAACCCCACAGTGTCGCTGGACCGAGAGGAGCAGAAGGTGTACCCCCTGCCCTTCGTGACCCAAGACCAGACGGGGCGAAGGGGCATCCGCCTCTTCACCCTGGAGGTCGGGGACGAGAACGACTCCCCGATGTCCGACGGGAAGAGCAAGATTAAGGTCTACAATTACCAGGTAATGTTCGTATCTTTTATCTAGTGTGGGGAATATCAGTGTTTAACCCTTCCTCTTCATTTTCATACCGAGGCGGTGAACATGTGTAATGAACTGTTGGACTATTCTCTAGATGATCCTTGGATTTTTTTGTTTATTTTTCATTTTCATATTTATATTTTCAGATAGAATGCCTTTTCACTTTAATTTAGTTATTGTTTTTTTGTAACAGTATTTTGATTATTCTTTCGCAGACCTTTAGGGTTTTTAATTTCTATTCACAATCCTCTTTTTATTCAAAAGCGGGTTAGTACAGATTAGGGATTATCGAAAATAGATTCAGTTTATTGTGTTTCTGTTTGTATTATTATTGAGAATATAGATCAAAAATAAAGAAAAACTCCAATAAAGTAATTAAGAAAATGGGTTTTGTTCCAGAAATGATGAGTTTTAGAGTACTTTTTAGTAAAATGCAAGTAATGACTTTCTTTCAACTTTGGTGTTATTCATGTATTTATTATAAGTTTATCAAATATATTCATGGAATACTCGTAAAACAACCACTTGGTCAGAAAACATTGCACTGCATTTGAGACCTTGTAGGAAAAAACACCTCCTTTAAGCCGTTTCTGTAAAAATAAGGATTGACTCTGATCAATGAACGTCTGATCACCTTTTGTGTTCGGAAATTTGCAGCAATTTCCGTACACGTCCAGAGCAGACACATCTAAAGGTGATACGTGATAGAAATATTCTGGGACAAAAGGGAGACTTTTGGCGGAAATGGGACATCCCGTTAGCTTTTCAGTCCTTCGTTTGCATCACATCGTGGACATTGCGAATTTCGTATTCTTTGGTCATATATTTTCCCAATGCTTTATGCTCATCTTTATTATTTCATGTTCGCAGAAGCTTTATGCAGGTGGTCCTAAATATTTTAGAATTGTGGAGATTTATTCCTCGTGGAAACAACTACACTTTTATTGAACACGAATAGCAGTCCATGTCCAATCT
>NC_089769.1:28652122-28677122 GCF_040412425.1 Macrobrachium rosenbergii
AGGGAATTGTTTAATTTTCCTCCTTGGGAAACGGTCACCTGCATACCATCGGAGACTTAATGCCACACCTACATATGCTTTGTATGTATACTCTCGTAACATTTCATGTGTACATACTTTACCAGTGAACAGGGGCACAGAAGGAAGTGGTTGAAATATATAGTTGCAATGGTCAAATAGTGTTTTATGGGTCTTTTTATCTTTTATGTTATATATATATATATATATATATATATATATATATATATATATATATATATATATATATATATATATATATGTGTGTGTGTGTAGTGTGTTGTGTGTATGTGTGTGTGCCTGTATATATACTAAAAACTATGAATTCGATGTTTGGCCAAATATACAGTTCTGAAACTAAAACAAACCTACGATGAGGCAACTTCTCATGATGCTGATATGTTAGTAACCTATAGGATGATCAAATACGGTTCATAGGATATTAGGAACAATCGTTTGTAGGTTGACAAGGATTGTTGCCTCTTTGCTTTGCTTGTTTTTTTGGTGAGTTTTTTTTTGCATTCAGTCAGTAACAGCAACAACAGGTTAGCCAGAAGGTTGAGGGAGCAGTCATGATATCAGGTCCTGGCAGCAGAGCAGTTAACTGAGGACGAGATGGTTGCCGTGTCGGCTCTGTCTTGGTCGTCGTAGATGGAGGAGGACGTCAGCTAATTGGGAGGGCGAGATGGTTGCCGTGTCGGTTCTGTCGCGGTCGTGTACTGGAGGAGGACGTCAGCATCAGGACGAGATGGTTGTCGTGTCGGCTCTGTCTTAGTTTTAGTGTTTTCAAGCAGCAATGGAGTTCGTCCGCTAATACCGTTTCCTTGTGCTGCTTCATTTTGAATTTATTATTTGTTATTTATGCTGCTATTTTGTTATACCGCCTTGGTATTATATTATTTATATTGCTTGAGGGTTCATGTTACTTAATTATTGATTATGATTTGTAACTACATGATGTTTGTTGAACTGCCCATGCCTATGTTTTTATAACTTTTTTTCATGTTCATTTGTTACTGACTCATCTTATTTTTCTTTGGTTTTGATTGTTGCTGTATTAGTAATGTTCATTATTGTTTACTCTAAACTATATTGTTAATAAATTAATTTTAAGGTAACTTTTTTTCGTTTTGTTCTGCTCCTCCCTCCTTTGTCACCTCTCGTCAGTCATTACAGCCCAATTGCTTGTTTATTTTAAAGAACCTGTCGATCTCGAGAGGCGAGATCGTAATAATAGGATATTCTGAAGACAAGCATTTTTTTTTTATTTTGCATTCACAAAAACACGTACCAGAACTTTGACGTCATGGTATCTCTCTTAACTGCACTTTCATAGCTAATTAGCTTGTTATTATCAGCAGAACCATTTGCAGTTTCCAAATTGCTTTCTCCGTAATGAATTCTTATGTGCATGAGGCCTGTGGCATTTCCTTAGCAAACCTTTGGTCTGTGTAATGATAGTTCTGTGTGCTCACACTTTAGCCTTTTACCCTGTCTCCATTTCCGATTCTTTTCTTCCCTCTTACTGTCAAGTCTTTCTAACAGTTACTTCCTAGTGCAACTGTGGCGTTTTCTCCTTGTACTTCATCGCCTTTATTTTATGACTGATCTCTTTTTCTTGCTGTCAAACAACTCCAACTCCATCTTTTCATGTCTTTAGTGCTGAATGACTGAAAGTGGCCAGTGCTTGGCTTGACACCCTAAGTCTCAAAATCAAATATATCCAGTAAAGTCTCTCTGCTCCACAGCATACTGCATTGACTTAAAGACTTACAAATATTCTCTTTCTTTTTATATTCTGTCTAGCAAGTGAAGCAAATACTTATAAATTTAAAAAAAAAAATTTTTTATTAACCCTGTTACAAGACATAGTTAGCAAATACACATAAACCCTATTACAAGACATATAGTTAGCAAATACACATCAGGTAGCATATTTATGTTAATAGTCATTTTCAAAAGACAAATAATTTGCTGGCATGTTAGGCGCTAGGCACCTGCCCAGATAAAACCTCAACTACGGAGTACTTAGGTCCCAACTTCTTATGTGACTTGTGTGGATGAATTGCTAACACCCTAGACTTCTCACTTGAAAAACCGGGGTTTACTCCCAATGTGAGCCAGAATTTATATATTATATATATATATATACTCCCAATGTGAGCTAGAAATTTATATATATAGAGTATATGTATATGTTGTTAATGTCCTGAGTCCAGTTGGAAGAGTTAAATTGAATTTTGAATGTAATTTTGCCTTAGAGGCCAACACCTAGATCTCAGGACATAAGCAATAAATGTAATTAGCAGTATGACTTACCTTGATATTACATCTATTCAAAGAAAATGGGAAGGTTGCCTTTCAAACCAGTCAGTTAGATTAAATTAATTTATTTACAGATTTGCAGCTAGATATTAATATGGACAGGCTGGAAGTTCAGCAATCAAGGCACATGCAATGTGCTGTAAAGATAAGTATAACTACAGTTAGCAAATAAATAAATGTGGGAAGGCTACAGCCATGCAAAGAGTTTGACACAAATCTTATAAACTGCTTAAGACTGATAAAATTATTTTACATTAGCACAATATTAACATTTGAGGGTCCTAACATGTGTCCCTTGTAGACTGTTGATTGCAAAAGTGTCTTGCTTGTGGCGAGATGGAATTGAGTCTTCTAAGGCAATTCTTTCACAAGGGCAGGGGCAGAACATGAAGAGCCAGAAAACAGGGTTCTGGAAAAGAATTCCAGGTCAGCATTTATTTACATAAAGACTTTCTCTCACATGAAATTAATTATTGACAATGGAGGGAATTATTAATTATATTTAATTAGCACATGGTAACACTATGGTGGGAATGCTCTAATTATTATCACAGAACAACCTTAATTCAGGCTTGGACCAAGTCATGAGGGAAAATGTGCGTGAGAATATGGGAAACAAAGGGACTTTGTTTGGGAGAATGAAAAGTTGGAAATATTGAAAATTGAGAGAAATTCAGGAATAGGAAAAGATTACTGGCATTACTTGCAACTTCAGGACATACCTTATTCCATCTGTGCATGGAGCTCGCTTGCAGAAGATGGATTCAGGCTGCTCTTTTGGAAGTTCTGACACGTGGCCAGTGGGGGGAGGACAAAAAGCACCAGAGTTAGTGCAGCCAAGAGTGAAACGACCTTGCACTTCGGTGTCGGGGAATGGAGTGAGAGCGAATCAGGTCAAATCATCGTCCCATTGATTCTCGCGGTGAGCACAGGACAGTGGTACATCTGAAAGAAGCAAATAACAGCCAGCACAAGAGTCATAGGAAAATAGGTCTTATAGTTAAGACTAACTAAGGGTCAGCCTAGCGGCCCATTTACTATCATATCCTGTCCTTGTGCTGTAACAGCTTTCTGTCCCCCAGTATTGTAAGATATTGGGGTTGGACGCCTACATTCTGTCCCCCATAATGGGGTCTCCCCCAGCCACCATGGAATTTGACTTCTAGCTAACAGGCTAGAGAGACAGATATCTATAAAGTAGCTGTTTGTACAAAATGAAAATACTGGAATCTGCTATCATCAGTCAAACCAATAATATGAACTTGTCAGGAGGACATTGGAAATCTTCTTAAGCAGTTGTTCCAAAAAATACAGCCACCAGACGCATCACCAGACGGGAGTTAATGAGGCCTTAAACCACCAGGGAATTGCTTAATTTCCATCCTTCCTGGGAAATGGTCAGTTGCATACCAGTGGAGACTTACTGCCACACCTATATATGCTTTGTATATATACTCTTGTAACATATCACCTGTCCATATATTACCAGTGAACAGGGGCACAGAAGGAAGTGCTCGACATATATGGTTGCAACGTTCAAATAGTGTTTTATGGGCCAATTTATCTTTATATTATACTGTTGCATTACAGTAAAACACACATACACATATATATGTATGTATATATATATATATATATATATATATATATATATATATATATATATATATATATATATATATATATATATATATATATATATGAAAATAAGATAGGCCCATAAAACACTATTTAAATATTGAAACCATATATTTAGGCACTTGTTTCTGTTGTTTACTATATATATATGGACAGGTGGAAAGTTACAATGGTATATATACAAAAACATGAAGGTGTGGCCTTAGGCCTCCGATGTTAGGTGGCGATTCATTTATAGGATAGAATACCAAATTCCATAGTGGTTTTTGACTCATTAGTTTATTAATTAATTAATGTAGGTCGCGTTTCTTGGGTCATCTTCTTCAAGATGGGTCTGACATTAACCTGTCAATTAAAACCGATTTTAATGTCCTCCTGACAGGTTCATATTGTTGGTTTAATTGATGGTAGCAGATTCCAGCATCTTCTTTTGTACAGACAGATTATTCTGAAAAACAAATGGATTACCTCAAACCAGTTAATGACATCCCCTGTAGTCCCAACAAAGAAAAATTCCGGTGAACTCTCGAAGCGTAAATTACTGATCTTTTGTGCCTGTTATTCTCAGACACAGTGATCTACCTTGCTCGCCTAAGAGAATATAATGACAATTACTACACGGTATCTTGTAAAGACATCTTTATTTGTTATTTAGTACGTTAAAGCTAACTCCCTTCCATGGATTTGGGATAATGGAAAATGAAAGGATTATTAGAAAATTTGCTACACTTAACTTTTGGATGTTTTCATCGTATAGCTTTATTTTGTTGTTGAAATCTATTTGTCTGTTTCACTGGGACCTATTAGTATATTTTACATTAGACTTTATTAAAAGACACATGATAATACCAGGTTGGATAGAGATGGTGAAAAGTGTTGTGAGATCAATGTTAAATTCTTGATCCAGGTACTCATTGGAACATATCCTAAGTCCTCTGAGAATAGGTTGCAGATACCATGATTTTTCGGAGACGTCTGGTAGTTTAAGGTTTGAATGTAGGAGACAGTCGAAGGTGGGCTTTTTATATAAACAAATGCATACCTGTTCTGTTTTCTTATGATCAGTAAACAAGACAGGGGAGGAACAAGGACAGTTTTCCGTGAGCTTTTCCCATTCTGTTTTAAATTTTATGGAGATCAGGAACTGCTGAGTTTAGCTGTTTTAAAAAATTCATTAAAGTCCCCAGCTATTGTCCCAGAAAAAAATATCATCTACGTATCTAAGCCAGATCATATTATGGGTTTGACAGAGCAAAAAGTTCTGTTTAAGAAATATTCCATACAAGTTTGCTAGAAGGGGTGATAGGGACCCTCCAAATTTTTGTTTGTAAAAATTACCATTGAAAGAAAACACCTGTTAGTTACACAGAGGTTGATAAGTTTTAAAGTTTTATCTATGCCAAGAGGAAAATGGTCTACCATGGTTGTAACTTCTCTCTAAGAAAGACAACTGTCGGCAGTCGGGATTTTTAGTAAATAATGAATCTTCTTACTAAACTAAGCAGTTTGATGTTGCGAACAGGATGTTTAAACTATTAAAAAATGAAATCCTCTGCATGTTTGACGTGGGAGGACACACTAGAAAGGGTGATAACAAGTCTGCGAGCCATTTTGATAATTTGTACATGAAAGAGCCCCTGCTAGATATTATGGGGCGTAAAGGAATCCCATCTTTATGTGTTTTCGGAGGCCGTAAAAATAGGGGAGAGGGGTTGATTACCTTGAATGTCTCTAGTAATTTATGTCTTTTTATTGCCCCTATGGTTCTAACTGGTTTGTTAAACTTATCAATATTTGTTGTGGGATCTTTCTGTTAATTTGTCAAGGTCTCCGCATCGTTATGAAAAGTTCTTGAACTTTATTGATGTATGTCAGCCTTGTCTAACAGAACTATTTTCCTGTCTTTGTCAGATTTTGTGATGATGCATATCCGTTTTTCGTTAAATGCTAGACGTCCTGCATTTTGGAATCTTTTATTTTGTGATTTTTTTGTTGTTATTTTGTTTTCAAGACATTTACAAAATCTTCTGTTTAGACACTCTTTCTTGTCATAGTTGTTTTTGGTTTGTTTTCAAAAGCAAATAGAAATTATTTTTACATACATCAATTTTTTTCAAGAACTTATATAAACGATGCGGAGACTTTTATTAAACAAAATTGTGAAAGATCCCACAAAATGCAAATTATATATATATATATATATATATATATATATATATATATATATATATATATATATATATATATATATATATATATATATATATATATATATATATATATATATATATATATATATATATATATATATATATATATATATATATATATATATATATATATATATATATATATATATATATATATATATATATAGGCTTATGCCTGTTTTGTCACATCAACGATTGTTACCTTGTTGAAAGTTACAAACGTCCTTTAATTCCGGTGGTGCTTGAAATTTTGTATTTTCTTAAAGTTACATCTGTGGAATTTTTTTGATAATAAGTCCACAGTCAAGTCTGGGTAATCAGCGACGGAGAAGGGTCAGACAGCATAGGGCGCATGGAAGGTAGTTGTTACCTGTTGGCCCTTACAGTTTTGAGGAATATCGAGTTCCCATCAACTCACCGAGGATGAGTTGAGGTGTTTTTGCATTTGGAGAGGATCACCACCTACCTCTGTTGACCGTGTAGTTGGCTGTCGCATAGCCATATTATGACTATTTATCACATCAACGTGATTCATATACAATCAGATGTACAAACGTCCTTTAATGGGGTGGTTTTGACGACTTCGGAAATAATATATTTTTGATGGTCATCAAGGGATTTTGAGTTGATAATAATCCATCCCGTGGGGTGAACCCTTGTTAGGACTCAGGTCTTGACATCTCTCGGGAGATGGTTTGTACTGTAGTGAATATTGTTCCCATTATCATTACAGAACTTTCAGGTGTTTTGCATTTTTATGATAATTTTCATTATTTGTGCTGCCATATTGATCTGTTATTTGTATTTTTGGTTATACCATTATTTATGTTAATTTATGCATCACCAATTATTATACTGTCTGAAAGAATGTTTGTTTTCTTAATATAGCGTGAGTGTTTACTTTGAATGTTTTGATGGTAATGTTTTATTTTTAACTAATTTTGGAACATCTTTGTTTTATGACTGGCTCTTTGGTCCCTTGATGTTGTATATTTATTTATTGATTTACGCCAGACTTGACTCACTTGTAAATATGTATATTACCGTAATGTTAATAAATTAGTGTTAAGTGAATATTTTCCCATCAACTTTGTTGTTCCCGAACTCAGGTGTTTTTGCATTTGGAGACGATTTCCAGTCCACCTCTGCCATGTTGATGATAGTGCGTTTGTCAACGAGCCATATTATGACTATTTATCACGTATATATGATTCATATACCATCAGAAAGCTATAGAAAATCCTTTAATATCCATATATCGCTCTATCGGAAATAATATATTTATATATATGTTACCAAAGGAGAATTTTTAGTTGATAATGTGTGTCATATATCCATGGGGTTGAACCAGCGATGTATGTATAATACTATGTGATATAGGGATATCATATATATAGTCGGCCACAAGATATATATATGAATATCGTCCCCATCAACTCATATCGAATCAGGTGTTTTGCATTTGGAGACGATATCCACCCACCTCTGCCATGTTGACCGTATATAGTCGTTTATGCAAGAAGTTTATACAGTGTTTTATCTTACATATACTGTTGTATTCAGTATACAAGACATTCAAACGTCCTTTAATATCCAATTATCTACCTGGGAAATAATATATTTTCATATATGTTATATATATATTTTTAGTTGATAATTACCATCCCGTGGGGACTGTTGAACCTTGATGTAATGGATCTTAGGACTACAGGGAAAACGCTTTGTAAGCGCAAATACCCAAATACTAAAGTGAAATGCAAAATAACCTCAACTGGTAGGTCGCCAATTGAAAATGGTGTTTTTTGCAGAAAATGATTATATCCACTATCTGCCATGTTGGAAGAATGGTTTTGTCCAGTTGTATTCAGGGCACCACTATTTATCACATCAAATATCCATTCTTTTCAATCTATGTTTACAAACGTCCATTTAATCCCCAGTATTTGGATCAAGAAATAATATATTTTAAAAAATATGGTCAGGGAACTTTTTTATGTTGACCCTTTCCACCGTCCCGTGAGGTATTTGCTATAATAAAGTGAAAAAAATTCAGGAGTGAAAGTATCATTAAGAAAGACACCAATGGAAAATGGGTGGATATAGCCTGTCAAATTAAACAGTTTTGAGATCATAAAATCATTGTTAAAATATTTTATTGTCAACATGGTTTTTCCTATAATAACACTAAAAGGTATGTTATTAAAAAACAGCCCTATTAACAGGAAGAACATAATATATAAAATTCCATTTCTCGATTGTTCCTCTTTTTATATCGGTCAGTCGAGTGAAGATTTAGAAGTTAAAATTAATCAGCATAAGTATTCTGTCAAAACTGGGCAAACTTCCAATGCAGTTTTAAGAGGTGCGAAAGAAACGAGCAGGATAAAGTTACTGCTGATTTATTGAGGACACAGGCGGTTTATATAGCGGCGGACTGACGTCACGCTGAGGAGTACAATCAGAGCCAGGGTGACCTGAGGTCAATAACATTTGACAATAAATACAATGAACAACTACACACTGAGTTACAAAAATGGACAGTAATGAAGTTGAATACCTGAGCATAAGAAACATATAACGTACAAGTTGGTAACAGGTAAATATTTACATAAAACATTTTAAATGATTGGGTATGGCTGATCCTGCGTGACCCGTTATCCTAGGAGTGGCCAAGAAAACGGGTCGCCATCACAGAAAACCTGCTCAGCAGGGACTTTACAAATACTCCCCCCTGCCAAGACATGGGTAACGTCTGATTAATCAACGTATCTGCTGGGGCGTTGAAGAGTGCCGCGGCTACGCGAAGTGAGCGGGGGGTTGCGCTGTGCGTGGGAGCGGCTGGCTGCGGGTGTGGGCAGATGTTTCCGGAGGCGGCCTCGTGTCCTCCTTCTGCGACGGCCCAGCTGCGGAGATGGCTGCTCAGGTGGAGGGTGCGGTGCAGGGACATCTGTTTCCTCCTCCAGGAGGGCGGGCTTGTTGCGGTCGACCGACACCCAGTCGTCCTATCCATGAAGGGCGAGCCGGAAAGCCTTGTTATTCCTCTCCAGCACGTGGAAGGGCCCCCTGTAGGGCCTGGTCAGTGGTGGGCAGACGGCGTCATCCCTGACGAAGACGTGAGTGGTGGAGGACAAGCTGGGAGGCGTGAAGGCAACTGACCTGTCGGTGTATGTCCGTTTACAGGGGGCAAACTTGCTGACTATGTCATGAAGCCTCTGAACTGATGGGTTGTGGTGATCCTCTGTGACCAGTTCACCCGGGACTATGAGAGGCTCCCCGTAGACTTTCTCCTGCTGAGGACTGGTCGCCGTTGGCTCTGGGGGCGGTTCTCAGCCCGAGGAGAACCCACAGCAGCTAGTATTTCCAATCCTCAGTGGTGCAGCGGACCATGAGGGATGCTTTCAGGGACTTGTGGAACTGCTCAACCAAGCCGTTGGCTGCAGGGTTGTAGGTAGTGGTGGTGTGGTGAGATGTCCCCAGCAGGCGTGCCAGGGCAGACCACAACTAGGACAGAAAACCAGGGCCCCTGTTGGTGGATATGTGGTCCAGGACGCCAAACCAGCTGATCCAGCTGGAGAGGAGGGCCTTGGCGCATGCACTGGTGGTGGCTTCGTGCATGGGTGTCACTTCAGGCCACCTGGTTGAGCAGTCGACAATCTTCAGATATCTGTCGGCGACGTCGTCGGCCCTCTTCCCCGCCTGACGGGGAAGAGGGGCCGACGACGCCGATGTGTTATGGCCGAACCGCCGCCCCAGCTGTGGAAACTCACCTATTCCGGACTTGGTGTGACGACCTATCTTGCTGGTTTGGCACCAAAGACACTGTCTCACCCAGGTCCTCGCGTCCTTCCGCATTCCGTGCCATATGAACTTCTCTGTCAGCAGCTTGGCTGTCGTCCTGCCAGGGGGGTGGGACAGCCCGTGAATGACGTCAAATACCTGGCGGTGGCAAGAGGCGGGCACCAGGGGGCGAGGCTGGCCAGTGCTGATGTCGCAGAGGAGTTTTGGACCCCCGGGGACGAGGGCCACATCCCTCCACTTCAGGGATGTGATGGCGGTGAGGTAGGCTGGAGTCTCCGGGTCGGTGGCCTGCTCCCGGGCGAGGTCCCCGTAGTTGATCCTGAACTGCACCGCGTTGAGCTCGACTCTGGAGAGGGCGTCTGCTACAGGGTTCTTCCTGCCGGGGAGGTATTTGATTGAGCAGGTGAACTCTGCGATGGCCGCAAGGTGTCGCTGCTGCCTGGAAGACCATGCGTCCCCCTGCTTGGTGAAGGCGTGGACCAGCGGCTGGTGGTCCATGTAGATTGTGAAGGGCATACCCTCCAGGAGGAATTTGAAGTGTGACCTGGACCAGAGTTCCCTGTCGAAGGTGTAGCTGGGTCGGGGTTGAACTTTTTGCTGAAGAAGGCGATGGGCTGGGGCCCTGATCTGCTCAGGAGGTGCGTCCGTCACTCGTCCATCGTCAGTTGGAGGGGAGCACTGGGGTCCTGGTAGACCAAGGCGGTTGCCTCAGCGACGGCGGCCTTTGTCAGGGAGAAGGCCTGCTGCTGGCTGGGTCCCCACACTAAGGATTTTGGTTGGCCTTTCAGGATCTCCGTCAGGGGGCTATGGTGTATGTGATCCTGGGGATGAACCTCCTGTAGTAATTTACCATCCCGAGGAACTCCTGGGCGGCCTTGACGGAGGTGGGGACAGGGAACCTGGTGACCGCTGCGATCTTTGATGTGAGCAGGCGGACGCCATCTGGGGATATCTCGTGGCCTAGGAAGTCAGCTTTCTCGACGCCAAAGGTGCACTTGTCAAATCTGACGACGAGGCCGTTCTCCTGTAGGTGCTGCAGGACTGCCCAGATGTGCCTCTGTTGCTCTTTATGGGACCTGGAAAATATAAGGATATCATCCACATAGCAGATGCAGAACTTCAGGTCCCCCAGGATGCTGTCCATGAGCCGCTGGAAGGTCGCCCCCGCGTTCCTCAGGCCGAAGGTGGAGAAGGTGAGGACGTAGGACCCAAAGGGCGTGATGATGGCGGTTTTCGGGATATCCTCTGGAGCAACTGGTACCTGAAAGTAAGATTTTAAAAGATCCAACTTAGAAAATATTTTGGCCCCGTGGAAGGAGGCCGTGAGGTAATGGTCAGGTTCAGTTGCAAGGTTGAGCCACTTGTAGTCGCCGCAGGGTCTCCAGGAGCCATCCGGTTTCTGCACCATGTGGATGGGAGAGGCCCATGGGCTGGAGGCCTTCTTGTATATTCCCATCCGCTCCATTTCAGTGAAGGAGTCCTTGGCCTCCTGAAGGCGCCGAGGGGGGAGCCCCTGGAAACTTGCGTGTGTAGGGGGGCCCTTTGTTTTTATGTGATGGTAGATGCCATGTTTTGCTGGGGCCCCCAGTACCTGACGGAGCTCAGGCCTGAATACGTTGGGGAACTCCTTCAGCAGCTGGGCATACTGGTGGGGGTGACCAGAGCAGGTGAGTGGGTCCCGTGTCAGGAGGGACTGGCAACCGACGTCGGTGCCAGCCCAAAGTGGGCGAACGAAACCGCCAGCCCAGGAGTGGGTCCGGAAATCCGCGACGACGAAGTTCCAAGAATACCTCCGGCCAAGGATGGAGATCAACAGGAGCCTGGTGCTGTAGGAGAGGATGGAGAACCCATTGGCGGCTGTCAGGAAGGCAGCTGGGTCCGGTGAGCGCTTGCAGTCCTCCCTGGACAGCGGAAATATTGACCTAACAGCTCCGGTGCCGACCAACATCATCCTGCCAGAGATGGTGTCATGGACGTAGAAGCCTAATGGTTTTGGGCTCCTGGGTTCCTCTGTTGCCATGGCAGCCTGTTCTGTTGGCCGCCGTCTCCCCCGTTTTTTGGATGGGCGAATGAGCACAGGGTTGGCAGTTCCAGGCATCCTTGCTGTACCACTGGTGGTAGTAGCAAGGGCCCGGTGGGTTCCTCTTGCGATGATACGGTGGCTGCCTTCTGGTGACGACACTTATCTCCTCCTCTGCGCCCTCCTCCAGTTGAATGGAACTGATGGGGTGTGTGGGCGCTGATGCCCACTTCGCTGCCCTTGTGGAGTCGGTCAGCTGCTGCGCCCTACGAATCAAGACCTCAAGTGGCATGGTGTAGGGCTCGAGGATCTGAGTCCGGACCTCCAGGAGGAGCTGGTGGAGGAGAATCTCCCTCGACAGGCTGATCTCGGACTGCCTGCTGTTGCTATCGGTGTTGGGGAGGGTGAGGAGGTCCTGGATCATGCCCCACGACTCCATGTCGCTCTGTTCCTGCCGCGGGTTGATGATGAGGTCGAGGGCACGGGCGGCCCTCTCGGTGATCAGCAGGGAGCAAGTCACGATGAGGGATGTTTTCAGGTGGCGGTAGGTGAGGGGGCGTGTGGCGGACACCCAAGGGACGAGTATCCTGTAGACCTCCTCCGGCAGGGCGTTAATTATTGCGTCAGCCTGTAGCACCTCGTCCGTGAGCTCCGCCAGCCTGAACTGACCCTCGACCCTGTACAGCCACGGTGATGGGTTTCCCTGAGTGAAGGATGGCAGCTTTATGGCAAGGGCGGCTTTTGTTTGTCCTGCTGGCCAGGGCAGCGTGCAGGGCACGGGCAGTGGTGTGGAGGAAAAGTAAAGTAAGAAGCAGACCACTGAGCTGATTAACAGCTCTCCTAGGGCTGGAGGAGGATTACACTTATTTTACGTGGCTAAGAACCAATTGGTTACTTAGCAACGGGACAGCTTATTGTGGAATCCGAACCACATTATAGCGAGAAATTAATTTCTATCACCAGAAATAAATTCCTCTAAGGTTCATCAGCCGTGTGGAGCTGAACGGGGAGGGTGTGGGTGATATGGGCGGAGGGGATGAGGTCCACGTTAACTGAACGTGGAGGAATGTCCGTGTCCATGCTTCTAGCCCTCTTAATTGGAGTGGGATACTCGCGTCAATGCTTGTTGTTGGGAGCGCCTGTGTGAGTCCGTTAATGATGCTGGTGATTTGCCGACGAGAGACAGCACGCCCAAACGCTGGTTACAGCGCCATCATGAGTCCGCTAGGGGCGTGGGTAGTTCCTGTAGCCAAGACTGAGTTGCCGTGTGAGTCCGCTAATGGCTCCGGGATCCACTCCGGGGTCACCACTTCAAGAGGTGCGAAAGAAACAAGCAGGTTAAAGTTACTGCTGATTTATTGAGGACACAGGCGGTTTATATAGCGGTGAACTGACATCACGCTGAGGAGTACAATGAGAGCCAGGGTGACCTGAGGTCAATAACATTTGACAATAAATACAATGAACAAGTACACAGTGAGTTACAAAAATGGACAATAATGAAGTTGAATACATTCTGATACTTGAGCAAAAGAAACATATAACGTACAAGTTGGTAACAGGTAAATATTTACATAAAACAGTTTAAATGATTGGGTATGGCTGATCCTGCATGACCCATTATCCTAGGAGTGGCCAAGAAAATGGGTCACCATCACAGAAAACCCGCTTAGCGGGGACTTTACACAATATTCAATCATTTAAGTGAAAACTTTCACAGGATAAATTGGACTAACATTTCAGTGTTTGCCAGATCGAAAGATTTCTCTTCACAAAATATTTTAAAATTGCTATTATACAGCTTACTTCCACTTGTAATTGTTATTGTTTACCAAAAGGAGAATATATTTTATAAACATATGTAATCAGCTTATTCATTCCAAGGGCATTTTTGGTGGTGAGTCTTTTCTCCAGTATAATCCTTTAATCGACTCCTCCCTGCTTCCAAGAAGTTGGGCCTAATCTTTTGTAAAACCTCTCAAAGACTGACCTTTGTTTTGGTAGGTCCACTAATCCTTCAACTGTGTTGGATTCCAGGTACATCTGTTCCTTTATTATAATCCCCATCCTCTGGGAATTCTGCATGTCATCTGTCAATTAAGTGACCTTTTTGTAAGCATCTGTTCCTTTATTATAGTCCCCATCCTCTGGGAATTCCATGTCATCTGTCAATTAAGTGACCTTTCTTGTAAACTTACAAGAAAGTAAAGGACCGTGTGTCAAAAGGCATAGCAACCACTCTGCTGTTTTACTTTCCCTTCGTGGCATTTGCCTTAATTTATACATTCATCACGTTCCATATCTTCGTCATTCACTTGTACACACACACGTAAACACACGCACACAAAACACACACAAACACACACACACATTTACACATATACATATATATATGTATATATATATATATATATATATATATATATATATATATATATATATATATATATAATGAACTTGAAATTAACTGCTGACTGTGTTGTTTTTCTTATAGTTTGTCACGTTATGATGGTTTTATGGGAACTGAACTTTTGTGGATTGCTGCCTCCTTACCTTCAATTTTTTTGTTTTGATGTTTTGTCGGTGAGCTGCCGTTTTCTTGCTTCAGTCGGGTCTGGTAGGGCAGCGAAAGTTAGTGGCAGCAGCAGCGGGCAGAGTCGACGTTGGTCGAGTTTTTGAGCAGCAAATTGGAGCACGATACGAAATGGAGCACGAAGTGTGACCATTAGTTGTGTGACCACGAGCTGCTCATCTTTGATGACAGCGTGAGGCATCCTGACGTCTCCATCGGGGTATTCTGGTTGGTGGGTTCTTGTCCCTGTGTGCAGCTGAGGGCTGTCTTGGTGCCCCGATGGAACGTATGTTTGTTTTTTTTTTTCTGCCTGCTGTTGTTTATTTTGCCTTTTTTTAAGCTACTTTTTGTTTATGAAGTTAATTGTTTATTTAACTTGATTTTGTTTAGTGCTGCCTTTTGTTTTTTTGTACTTATGGTTTTTATCTTTTACCAGATCTGACTCACTTGTAAATACTTGCAAAAATAAATTAATATTAAGCTTATTTTATTGTTTTGTTGTTTTCTCCTCCTTTGTTTGTTGCATCTGCCGTCAGTCATGACAGCCCCATCCAGTGTTAAAGAACCTGCATTAGGTCGTTACATAGTTATTAGAACTTTCAAGGATAAAATATTCTTGTTATTGAATGTAGTGTGAGGTTTCCACAAAGTACAGCAAATGTAAAAAGCATTTCAGAAAATGTCGTGGAAGGCAGTGTTTAGGTAAAAATAAGATTGGTGGTCCTAGAGCACCTTTGTGTAATACAGAACCCAGTGATGCCTTTAAAAGAGCAGTTTAAAATTTATATAGCTTAATAATCAAAGTGACAAAATTACAACAGTTAAAACGTTGACGGAAAGATTTTGCTCCAAATTGTTTGAGTGATGCGTTGAGAGAGAAAGACAGAGAGAAAGAGTTTGGTATCACGAGGTGGAGTTGATGACGGTGTTGGAAGTGTTGTTACCAAACTGCACGATAATTAATTCCAGACCTCATTTAAACCAGATTTATAATGAAACACGTCACTGTAAGGTCATGAAGCAGCCGCTATAGTGAATTCCAAAGGTAAAAACGAAGAAGAAACTAATGAATTAATGAGGAAATTCGCATATGAAAGAATAAAAAAATTAAACACCATCCAGCTTGCAGGCCGGGATCAGCCAACAGCTACCACCAAGGGCTTGCCACTACACATGCGTGGATCACAAATAATTTATGCTTTTAAAGCATTTTGTTATGCCAAATCTACTACAAAATATTTTATATTAAATTTGAGACTTTGTAACAATAGATTTATAGAATAAGATTATTTATATTTAAAAATAATAGTTAGGTTTATACTGGTAGTATATATGGCAACAATTCCTTTCATGTACCAGTGGGAGAAGTTTAATGATGGGGATTTGGATTTATTGTTGTAGGTTAATCATACATCTGACAGCGCTTGGAAGAAAAGGTGGAGTGTCAGGTGAAAAAAAAGAATTAACCTTTAAAGCACTGAAGGAAAAGTGACATAAAAAATTTCATATGTTTTGTCTGTGTTAGTATGTCTGTCACTGGGTTGGGGTTTGATTTAGAGTTATAAACCTTTCTGGGGTGACATAGAGGCCGTGTGCAAAATTTTGTCTGGTTCGGATTACTATAGAATCCAGACAAATAAACAAGTTGTTCACTATATATATATATATATATATATATATATATATATATATATATATATATATATATATATATATATATATATATATATATATATATATATATATATATATATATATATATATATTACATACCAGTATGTGCAGTGTTCCACGAGGAACTTTTTCACAAAGGCCACATATCCTTATAAATTTCTTAGCCTGGCACTATCTGACATATCCACATACTAAACTAGGATGGTGGGATCATCCTACCATATATACATCCCTCTGGGACGTATGTTTATTTTGGATGAGGATGTTGGATGCATAGTCTGGAAAGATATTGTAGCCTGCATAATGAGTGTATGTTTTTTGTCTCAAATGTACTTGTGATATATTTTGTATCTTTCCTTTTCCAGCATGGAGTTTAACTAGCCTTTAATCTATTTTTATCAGGTATATGACAGATTTCGGGAAGAGTCGGCTGTGGGTCAGGTTATCATCACAGTGGTTGACCTCGATCTCAGTGCCGTCATGAACTCAGGGTCACTCACGCTTGCCAGTGTCCAATCTCAGCAAATGCTCAAGAAAAGCAAGGTAAAGGAGTCACCTATATTTCTTTTATTTATTTTAAATGGGCCCTTCCAAATTTCCTTTTATCTTTGCAGCCGTATTTTGTAATGTGGTATTTATCATTACATGCCATTTTTAGTTCTACTAGACACATGACCAACGTTGTGATACAGTTTTTCAGTTTCTACATGAAAGATATTCGATACATTATCTTGAATCCGATATGGCTCCTTCATCCATACCTATATCATGTTACAGTATTCGATGTATAAGAAGTGATGTGGGTATTTGAATGTGAAGAACGAAATAAAACTCTTATTTGTAGAGGTGGGTTGAAACATTCGATAAAATAATTAACATATATAAAAAAATATAACTGGGCTTTTTAGTTAGTCAGATCATGCACTGAAAATAAGTTGAAGGAAAGGAAGACAAGGATGCCTTGAAAATCGTAGCTAGGCAGAGTGATCAAGTGCTGGAACGGAAAAGCTTTGGTGTCTAGGGAGAGTGAGACTTCATTCAAGATGGCACTGAATAAGCTGTTCCTTAATGACAACAGACTAGTGAAAAAGATATATAATTCAGAAGTCCTGGGAGGAAAAAAGAAATTAGGCATCTGAAATGTGCTAGGTAGACAGATAAGAGGAGAGTTGGAATGGGAGAGCCTTGGTATCCCGAAAGAGCGAGACTGCCTGCAAGGTAAATGTAAGTGACTGGCAAGAGTTTATGGGTTGTTAGCATTTCTTTAGTGTTGATGCATTAAAAGCTCATAAAGTGGAGGTTTTCTGCACTTAATTTTTACTGTAGATCCAGTAGTTCCAACAGAATTTTGGTGTTTAATATAGTTTTTTCCTATCTTTGGAACCACTCCCTGTCAGAGTGGACATTCCCATGAAGAAAATTGTATTGAAAACTGTCTGCCTGTGTGAGAGAAAGAGCATAACATTTTCACTCCTCCTATCTTTTAAATAGATAACCAATACTGAGACAGTTTATGAACGTCTGAAAGAACAAATCGGGAGGATCCATAAAATTCCACGGGACAATGTCGACATCTTCAGCATGCGTGATGTCGAGGAAGGAGTACAAATACGGTACAACTGCCACAACTCGCCCTATTACACTGCCGCAAAGTTAGATGGACTCATGATGAAAAATCGATTGCAGGTAAGAACAATGCTAATATTTGGAAGATTCATGAACATAGAATGTTAACTGTCATAACTATATATATATTCAAGTACATTACAAAAAATTATATAACACTTTATTGCTTTTCAATTCAGGTTTCTAAAGCTCTAGGTCTAGATGTCACCATGGTGGATATAAACGCCTGTCTGTATGAATCCAAGTCTCCTTGTGGAGGGAAGAGCTGCCAACACACCATGCGACCAAACCTCACTTCTCCGTTAGTGGTTGCCAGCAGCACAGCCACCATGGTTGGCGTCGACATTGCCGATGAATACACCTGTGACTGTGGGGATCTTGAGCCCCTCCCTTCCGTTTGCTTTAGTGGATTTTGCTATAACGGAGGAACTTGCATTGTCATCAACAACACCCTCAAATGCCACTGCATAGACAACCATAATTACGGACCTCGTTGTGAACTCATGAATGCAAGGTTTGAGAAAAGCTTTGCTTGGTATGAACCTTTGAAAGTGTGTGACAATTCGACTTTTTCCATTTCATTCAAATCAAACAATCCAAGTGGCATTCTCCTATACATGGGACCAATTGTAGAATCTCCTTGGGAGGAATATCCAAAAGACTTCATATATGTGTTTCTAAGGAACTGGGTCTTGGTGACGTACATTGACCTTGGATCAGGTACTGAAAAAGTCTCGATCCCAATAGAAAATAACAACAATCGCATCTTTGAATACATTATCATTTGGAATGAAAAGGGAATGTTCTTTGAAGTAACTGACTGTGGATTCAACGTTACCATAGGATCTGGCGATCCATGTAAGGTCTCTGTTCCTTACCCACACATATCCAGGTACCCCAACTTCCTCCTTAACGTCCAGGGACCTCTTCAGATAGGGGGTGTGGCCACCATGCCAAGTTTTGCCTCATTGTCAGCGTCCTTTCGGTGGAACTTGATACCCCCTAAGGTTGAACCCTTCTCTGGGTGTATCCTGGATATGCGCCACAACAATTTCCTTTATGATTTCAATGCCACAGATTATACCTTCATGCCAGTACAGCCTTGTGATGCTCCGCGCACTTCGAGGGTCGTTTTTGGTCAGCAGTCAATCATCATTATCCTCGCAAGTCTTTTGTGTCTTTTAGGTACGTTACCGTCGGGACTGATCATTAGTACCTGTGAAAACAAACATATATGGGTAAGTGAATATACACACATACATACATTATATATATATATATATATATATATATATATATATATATATATATATATATATATATATATATATATATATATATATATATATTATATATATATATATATATATATATATATATATATATATATATATATATATATATATATATATATATATATATATATATATTCAAACATGGAACTGATCATCATTGGGTTACTGGGCATTAATTTAAGTTTAGCAGTAGGTATATATTTGTTCACTGTTTATCATAAGTCCTGATAAAAATGTCTGTCATAAATTAGCAGGACACTTGCATAAAAAGATAGTCTAGGAACTGTTGGTATATGACATTTTGGGTGAAAAATATTATTTAAATATTTACAAAGATGTTTCTAAAAAAGCACAGATGTAAAGCAATTAACAAAATATTGGTGGAGATATAAAATTCCTCCACGGAAGCTATTCCAGTTAGATGTTAAGCTAAAGGCTCTGTGGAAGAGGGTCTGTGGAAGAGGCTTAAAATTAGAGAAAATCATTCTATAATTATTGTTTTTCTTCAGTAATATGGGACAGGTGGTCCTGGGAATCAGAAAAAGGTACAATAAACAAAGTAATTGTTTCTTCCCAATTCACTTCTAGTTGATGAACCGTTTCCTAATTTATCGACGAGGTCTTCAGGAATAAAACATGAGCGAGACAACGGTCTGTCCTTTAAATTAAGTAAATGGACGAAATGTGAATAATATTTTCTTATTCCAGAGAAGCTTGTTTGAGGATAAAAATATAATGAGAAAAGGTTATAGTATCTTTCAAACTTCTAGTTGATGAACCGTTTCCTAATTTATCGAGAGAGAATAAAATAGCGAGACAACGGTCTGTCCTTTCGATTAAGTAAATAGAAATATAATATTTTATATTATATATAGAAAAATATAAGAAAATAGTATCTGCAAATATAGAATTGCATAGAAAATATATATATATATATATATATATATATATATATATATATATATATATATATATATATATATATATATATTCTGTTTGGAAATTTTTATTTGATAAAACCTAAGATTAGCATTAAAATTCGATTCGATTGCATACCTACGGAGATGAATTGTATCTTTCAGTTTAATGAAACTTAAGGCATAACAGCTATTATGTATGGGTCATAAACCAAAGGATGGAGGCATTTAAAGATGTTCAAATTCAAACGTTCTTCTGGTTACATGGCCATTAGCGAAAAAGTACTGGTAAGAGATCATTCACCGCGTGTTAATGATAATTCTTCTGAAGAAACAATTTTCTATTTCTCTGTAGTTTTGGTGTTGCTGATTTTATGCCTGGCCCGGCGAGGAAGAAAGACCGTCTCCTACCCCGACCTGGATCGGGAGCTAGTGAAGGAGACGATGGGAGGCACGGACCTGGAGGCCTTTGGCGAAAAGGACGTCACCCATTTCGACCTCAAGTTTCTCCAGGTCACTCCAGATGGATATGTTATAAAAGGTCAGTGTCAGGTGTGTCTTGTGGGTCTGCCTCTTATTCGAAGTCAAATGTTTCTCAAACACTGCTTAAACATTTCGACATGTATGCATGTGTGTGTTTAGAAATCTACAGTTACATACAATTGGTGCATATATATATATATATATATATATATATATATATATATATATATATATATATATATATATATATATATATATATATATATATATACATATACAACCAAGGTGCAGATAGGTGAAGACCAAGAACGACATCAAATCATAGGCGTCTAAGGAAACAGGCCATTTTCTATAATTTTCATCTTTATTCCGACGTTTCGTAATATTACCTTTATTACATCTTCTGGGAATCTGTCAATAAACATCATAAAATTATAAAACAATCTTCCAAAAATAAAAAAGCACTAAAAAGACTAAAATTTACAAGTACAAAGATATAGCCTATTTAAAAGCTAAGTTCGCCGACCAACCTTCAGTTTAGAGAGAGGAAGACTGAATGACACGAGAGAAAGCAGAAAGAGACAAGTCAACTAAGATACAATTGGATCGAAGAGGTTTGGGTATTCAACTGGGGAACAAGCTGCTTGATGAGCAACGACTCTAGAATGGATAGTTCGTGAGGATTTTGCGTTTGCCCTGATACAGAAATCGTCTCTCTCGATATGAGTTTTGCAAACTTTTGCATGATTCCTGATATTCGAATGCTCAGGGTTGGAGAGCCTACTTCTTGTGCGAAAACTTATTCCGCGATGAGAATCGATTCTGACCCTCAGTAACCTCTTCGTAGATCCCACATAAGTCCCAGAGTTACACTTTGGGCAAGTATATTTACATACTACATTAGAGGTCAAGAAGGGACTTAACCGATCTTTATACTTAAAGAAAGACCCAATTGTTTTTATCCCAACTTCCAGTCTTTATGAAGCATATTTTTTTATTGTTTATTTCTAAAGTATATGCTAAAGTGATAAATCACCTCGAATATTTCTTAAAAAAAATATTTTTTGTCAGGATAGTCTTCACCTATTACATAACTTCTCAAGGCCGAGTTTTCTCGGAAATTATAAAAAACAAGGAAAATAACAAATGAATATATTTATTGCATTTTCATCTATATTTTTATTCTTTCATAATTCTTCAATATAACAACAAAATAATTACACATGATAAATGTAAAACTTTATAACATAACTGATCTTCAAAAGAAAATAAAAGGAACAAATTTTTATTGCAAAAAAAAAAAATCTTGCATTTATGAAAAAATGCAATATGATAAAGAAAAGCCTGTTGACTAACATAGAAGAAAAAAATATGATGACAAAAATATAATACTTTCAATAGAAAATGTAAAAGGTTTCATCATCACAAGAAGAAAAAGATTCTTGCCTTGATGAAAAAGTAATAGAAAAGGACAAATTGAAATGAAAGGTTTTACCTTCATCATAATGAATAATACTTTTCTTTCCATATTACCTATTTCAGCTTTATATTTTGAAAATAAATGTATTTACTTCTGTACAGAACATGATAAAATAAAATAAATCCTTTCATCTTTTCCTAAAAGTTACCCTTCGTGTGAGATATCCTAAAGCAAGGAGTTATACACAGTGCTACATCACACACTAAACAGCAATATCTGCTTTCTTTCCTTAGCCTTTTTCCACTTGCATCTCGCTTTCTGCTACAAACTACACATTGTCTTGTGGGGTTACTTTTCTTTTCTGTAGGTGGCACGACATCTGGGAAATGCCTTTTTGTAAGACGAAGAGGGTGAGGTACACTACTTGGTCGTCCTACTTTTGATGACATCATAGGTGTATGGTACTTTTTTATTGTCTCGTCTATCACTTGAAGACGGTACTTTAGAGCTGTTGCTTCTCCTGATTTGAGATACAAAAGATAGGAATTCCACAATGCAAAGTCGACAGTATGAAAGAATATTTTCTTGTAATACCTCTTTCTCCTTTTTCTTGTAAGAGGGTAATCCTGGAGACGTTGATCTACTTTATCAACCCCCTCCCATTGTGTTATTGTAGTCCATAACTAGTTTAGGCTTCTTCACCAGTTTTCCTCTTTTTTCTGTTTTTACCATTTCTGTGTTATGGACTGTGGAAAGTAATACAACATCTTTCTTATCCTTCCATTTTATTGCTGTTGCTTTTCTTCTTTTGTAAGCCAGCATACCGCCTTTCTGCAGTTTTTCTCGTTTCAATCCAGAGGGCATTTCCTTTCTACTAACACGGACAGTGCCATATACGTCTGTTTCATTTTCTGTCAGTAAATCTGCTAATTGGGGAGAGTTATAATAGTTATCCATTGTAAGGCAATAGCCTTTTTTCAGTAATGGCTTCATCAGCGTCATAACAATTTTTGAAGACACGGGAAGGTCTTCATAATCATTATCAAACATTGTTCCTTGACCTGTATAAATGACAAAATTCCAAACGTATCCTGATTCTGATTCACACAACATGAAATATTTTATCTCAAATCTAGCTCTTTTTAGTGGCAAATATTGTACCCAACCAAGACGTCCTTTATAAAGTAAAAGACTTTCATCGATAGTTACATTTTGTGCAGGCGTGTACATACTTTTGAATTTGCTAAAAATGCTATTATAAAACTTCCAGATTTTGTTGAGCTTTGGGCAAGGATGAGTGGCAGGGTCAAAATCCTCATTATTTGACAAATGCAAATACTGCTTTATTTTGCAAAATCTGCGATGAGGCATAATTTTAGCAAAAATCGGTGTATGTAACAAAGGCATCTTAGACCAGTATTGGCTTTCTTCAGGTTTCTTTACAATCCCCTGTAGCATAATAACACTAAGGAAAATCCTCATTTCTTCCTGATATGTTGGATGCCATTTCTTTTTCTCTGTTTCTGATTTTCCACTCAACTTTTGTTCAGCATTCCTGTTCGTCTCTGTAACAATAATGTCTAAAATATTGTCATCAAGAAATGACTCAAAATACTGAATATATGTATTTTCTTCATCATCTTCAGTATTATATACATGATGAATTATGTTATCACCAATAAAGGGAAATGCAGGTTGTGGAGGAGAGGGTGGTTTATCATCCGAAATTGTTATTCTTTGCCAGCCTTGGTTATCAGGAACATTATCGTCATCATCTTCATTTGAAGTATCAGAGTATTCTGACGTCATATCACCATCATTTTCGCTCTCTGAATCGTCCATTCCATCATAATACTCTGTATCACTGTCACTCTCACTACTCATGATAGTTATATCAATAATAACGAAAGAAAATCCACGAAAAACAATGGAAATCCTGCCTGATGTAAGGACGCGTCTCCAACGGCCAACTGGCGCCAAGGTAGCTACAATTTTCTAAAAAAAAAAAAAAAAAAAAAAAAGCACTTACTGTATATGCATAGAAAACGGCTTTCTATATTGGGAGACTAATATAAACAACAGCCGAGTTTACTGGGAGTTGCTAGGAAAGAGATAACAGAATTCCGAGTGTACTCGGGCTTACTGAAATATGACGGTTATCTTAAACCCGAGAATACACGGGGTTGAGCTGGAAGAGGTTAATACTGACTGCATTATAATGTTTTGTATAATCTGGATGAACCTTTTTCTGAAGGAGTCATCACGTAAGAATGGAAACTTAGCATAAAATTTAATGATTAACTTCGGTACCGTGATAACTGCTTTATTGTCCTTGCAACCCTGAGCATTCGAATATCAGGAATCATGCAAAAGTTTGCAAAACTCATATTATTAAGGAAACTACGAAGCATCCCAAAAAAAAGTTTTTGAGGGAAGCAATTGTTCTTAAAATGCTCCAAAAGTTTCCAATCTTACATGATGACTCCTTCAGAAAAAGGATTATACAAAATCATTATAATGCAGTCAGTATTAAATTAATACCAAAAAATCCCTTAACCATTGGGTCTTTCTTTAAGTATAAAGATCGGTTAAGCCCCTTCTTGACCTCTAATGTAGTATATAAATATACTTGCCCAAAGTGTAACTCTGGGACTTATGTGGGATCTACGAAGAGGTTACTGAGGGTCAGAATCGATTCTCATCGCGGAATAAGTTTTCGCACAAGAAGTAGGCTCTCCAACCCTGAGCATTCGAATATCAGGAATCATGCAAAAGTTTGCAAAACTCATATCGAGAGAGACGATTTCTGTATCAGGGCAAACGCAAAAATCCTCACGAACTACCCATTCTAGAGTCGTTGCTCATCAAGCAGCTTGTCCCCAGTTGAATACCCAAACCTCTTCGATCCAATTGTATCTTAGTTGACTTGTCTCTTTCTGTTTTCTCTCGTGTCATTCAGTCTTCCTCTCTCTAAACTGAAGGTTGGTCGGCGAACTTAGCTTTT
>NC_089769.1:28679622-28682122 GCF_040412425.1 Macrobrachium rosenbergii
GACGATAATTGAGTATTTAACGAGGGGACAGTCCTCTTTATGATAATAGATCCTAAACTCAGTTTTTTTTTACCGAGGCGCATTTGCCCCGACTCATAGGGGTGCCCTTTTAGCTCGGAAAAGTTTCCTGATAGCTGATTGGTTGCAAGTATTTTGTCCGAATAGCATCATTGTTTTCAAATAATTATCAAGTAATGTGAATCGAACTTATTTACTAAACTAAATTTCTCCCTCAGATATATGTTTTGTCAATAAATAATGTTAACGAATAAAGAGATTATAAAGTATTGTGATGGTAAGTCTAAATTTAATAACAACACCCGCCGAAGTCAACGACAGGAGCTTGTTTTCGGATGCACGCTGCATAATTATTTTACTTTAACATATTTTAACACCAATTGGGATAAATTACACTAAGCATAAGAAAAACATGTTATTATAAACTTTCTTTGAATACCAGAATCTACTAAAAACATGGAATTAATAAAACTCGCTATTATTGAAAACTTCCGGGGAGATAAAAGGAACAGCCTGTGGCATTAGATAAGATTTAGATAAAATAACCTAGATAGGTAGGCCTAGTTATTCATATGGTATCCACATGCCAGCAAATGTTGATTATGAGAAAACTTTTCCGATACATATCATCTTTTGTAGGCTTTTGTGCACAAAGCCTTTTGTTATATCATTATGATAAATATGATGATAAATATGAAGACGCTATTTTTTTTTCTTTTACGTAATAATATTGTACTTCCCTTATTATGGCTTTATTTCTTGCGCACATTTCAAACTAAGCTATCCTATGTCTGTGTGTCTTACACCATTTTATGATAATTGCAATAAATTTTGCTTAACTCTTTAAGATAAGGAGTAACAGTAAACAGTAGCTGATGCTTGATATAAGTTAAGCTAGGTGTATTTAGGCCTATGATGTAAGTCCGTATAAAAGGATTTGCTAATTTTGTCGTAAAGGTGTAGATTCTATTAATAGCACTATTTTCGGTTTGAGGATACTGTAGTGTTCCATAAATTGCATAAAATCATAATTAAACGAATTCATAATTTCACCGAGTTACAACCGCGACACCCCTCCCCCTCCCTTCCATCCCGGCCTCGGTATTCGACAGTAGACGCATACAGCCTACTAATCCTGAAAATGTATATATGTATAGTACATTTTCTACTCAATCACATAGTCTTTTACTTCTCAAAATGTCCGCAGAAACTCGTGTTAACCTTATGTGTGTCCTGAACAGAACGCAAAATAAGAAAAAAAGTTTTCTTATCTCGCTTTGTCTGCTGTAACTTACATGAAAGAGTAAGTTGTTAATTTCTCGGAAATATATTTTTATTAGTGTGCACCTACAAAAAGAAGCATAGAAACTATTTAATTGCAGATATAGCCATTAAATTAATCTCAATAACATAACACTGATTTTAACACTTATATAAATCAGGAAAAAGCTGCAATGACATAAATCAGGAAAATGCTGCAATGACAATAATCACCTGTGATAGTTTTCCCGCCAGGCAACCACAGGCTGCTCCTTTTACCTCCTCGGAAGTTTTCAATAATAGCGAGTTTTATTAATTCCTTGTTTTTAGTAGATTCTGGTATTCAAAGAAAGTTTATAATAACATGTTATTCCTATGCTTAGTGTAATTTATCTCAATTGGTGTTAAAATATGTGAAAAGTAAAAAAAATTATGCCGCATACATCCGAAAACAAGCTCCTGTAGTTGACTTCGGCGGGTGTTATTATTAAATTTAGACTTACCATCACAATACTTCATTATCTCTTTATTCGTTAACATTATTTATTGACAGAACATATATCTGATGGAGAAATTAAGGTTAGTAAATAAGTTTCGATTCACATTACTTGGTAATTATTTGAAAACAATGATGCTATTCGGACAAAATACTTGCAACCAATCAGCCAGCAGGAAACTTTTCCGAGCTAAAAGGGCACCCCTGTTAGTCGGTCAAATGCGCCTCGGTAAAAAAAAACCGGGTATAGAGTCTATTATCATAAAGAGAACTGTTCCCTTGTTAAATACTCAATTATCGTCAACTCAGTTATATGTTGCCTAGCTTTTCCTTTATGCTTATTTTCTGCATTCTTTCAGTATTAGTCTTTCATTTCACTCGGTGAGTCTGTGTCTTGGTTCCCTTGACCTATATTTTTTGTGGTCCTATTTTTATGTTCATTTATAAACCTAATTTTAACGCTGCATTGCTATTTTTTTGTGAATTTTAAGTATTTAAATTTTTTTTTACATTTTTTAATACCGTGATTCTATCTGTAGTGCAAATTATTTTCTTTTTTAGCCTTGAAAATGTGGCATGTATCATGAAACGTCGGCAATAAATTTGTAAGAGTAGAGGTCTTCGTTTTGGTCCTGAGGATGTGTATATTTTAGCCATATTTCTCCTTCTGTATATATATTATATATATATATATATATATATTATATATCCTATATATATATATAT
>NC_089769.1:28687122-28737122 GCF_040412425.1 Macrobrachium rosenbergii
GGCTAAAGATTGACCATTTTCGATAGCAATTTTCATGGCCTGCGAAGGAATTGGAATTTCTTCTAGATCAGCGAAGGGCAATGATTGAGTTGGTACTGGATTACGAGATAACGCATCTGCTATTACGTTTGCTTTACCGGGTAAGTATCCAATTTTAGCTCCAAAGTCCTGGATAATCATATGCCACCGAGTTCTTTTAGGACTATGATTGAAAACTTTAAAAAAGTCAGTAAGGGGCTTATGATCAGTCAGAACCTTAACACTGTACCCATAGATTATATATTTAAAATGTACCAACGAATTAGCTATCGCTAAACATTCTTTATCTATTACTGCATATTTCTTCTCTGACGTTTTTAGTTTGCGAGAATAAAAGGCAATGGGAAAAAACTTGTTGTCATGCCACTGGAGTAACACACCTACTCCTTGATCTGAAGCGTCGGTTGCAATGACAAATTCCTTATTAAAATCGGGAAACTTTAGAATAGGAGCAGAATTAATTTTCTCTTTCAAGGTATCAAAAGCAATTTGATGTTGGGATTCCCATTTGAAAATTACATTCTTCCTTATAAGATCAGTTAAAGGGGCTGCTATTACTGAATAATCTCGGATAAACCGACAATAATAACCTGAAACCCCGAGAAATTGCTGTATGGCTTTAACATTAGTAGGAACGGGAAATTTACTAATAGCAGAGATTTTATCGTGGACTACTTTAAGACCTTGCCGAGATACCATGAAACCCAAATAGACTAATTCATCTTTAAAAACTCACATTTAGAAATTTTTACCTTTAAATGATGTTCTCTTAACCTTTGAAGGACTATTTCTAGTTTACTTTAAGTGTTCCTCCAAAGAATTAGAAAATATTACTAGATCGTCCATATAAGCATGGAGAATATTCCCTAGTAAATCTCCGAACACTATATTGATCATTCTAGTGAACGTAATAGGGGCACAACGTAGCCCAAATGGCATACGTAGGAATTCATAGTGACCCCGAGCTGTACTAAAAGCAGTGTACGGTGTACTGTCCTTAGGGTATCTGGTGAAAGCCTTTAAGTAAGTCCAAGGAAGTAAAAATTTATTCTGTCCTAATAAAGATAAAATATCATCTGTACATGGTACTGGGAAACGATCAGGGATAGTTTGGTCGTTAAGCTTATGAAAATCAACACAAATCCTCCAGGTTTTATCCTTTTTGGTACTACTATCAAGGGAAAATTATAAGGGCTGTTAGATTTCTTAATAACCCCCTCTTTGAACATTTAATCTACCTCTAGATTGATCTCATTCAGAAATTTGGCAGGTAGACGATATGAAGGTACATAAATGACCTTGTCTTTATCCTTTAAGCGAATTTGATGTTCGATGACTTCCGTTTTGCCTAAAGCTCCAGTACTTGTAGAAAAAACATCGCTATATTTGGATAGAAGTTAAAAAAATTTCTGACTTATTTCCCTATCTAAGATGCCTGCTTCAATTTTGCCTTTTATTATGATTAAAAGAGATTCATCTATTGCTGATTCAGTGGAATTAATTTCAGCAACTGTAAGAATTCGATGTTTATATGCTTCGATATTGACAATATGCTGATTTTCATGTATTGTTAAAGCAGCATTTAAGTGATTAAAAACTTCAATGTTAACCCGATGATCAGAATTTACTGTGTACAACGCTTGCGTGACTGAAAGCCCATTGATTTTTAAGGTGTCAGGAAGAATTAAAACCTCTGAGCCTGGCAGCTTTCTTCTAACCTTGACCGTCAGATACGATGGTGTGTCTGGCTCAATGATTTGTGTGAACGCAGCAATGACGGGTGCCTGAGAGTTATGTTGGGTGGCGGTAACAATATCATCACTTACGAGACAGGTGACTGGTTCTTCTATGTACGTTACTTTGTACGTTCCTTCTATGTACGTTCTCACTGACTGTCTCCTTCTGATCCAAAACAGATTTCAATGTGTGTGAAGACCGATAGAATTTCCCTTTTATAAACACTCCGTGTTTTGCGGGTGTCAGAATTACGTTATGTAATGACATTGATGGATAACCCATAATAACTACTGGGTACATACTAATATTACTAATAATGATAAAGGTGTCCGTGAAAGTACGTTGCCCCAACCTGTATTGTATTTGAGATGTTCCCACTACTTCTAACTCATTATTACCTATTCCTGACAAACGAACATTGGAGCGTTCAATAGGAAATTTTGAAAATAACAGGTGATGAGTACGTAAATCCATTATGTTACGTGGACTACCTGAATCAAAAAACAAGGTGAAATGTTTATGTTCTAAGCTAACTGCATGCAAAGTTGGCCTGATTTCTTCTGAGCCAATAATAGCGTGAATTTTGCAAAAATCTACGGGACTGCGCTCTGCATGTTTGGGAGAATCTACCTCAATTTCTGGAAAATTCTTGTCTTCACACATATCTTGGAGAACATTAAAATTATTATCTGATTCAAAAAGTGATGATAACCCAATATCACTCTCCTCCCCCTTTAAGCTGGCTACGTGTTGTTTATCTGTCCGCTGGCATTCTGAAAATTCACTGATGCCTGATTATGTTGAACTGCTGAGTTTGGGTTTGACTTCCCTGAGGAACGATTTGACTGTGCTTGTTTCTGGCCTACATTACTGTTCTGCCTGAATTGTTTGTTCTTTCCCCCATGGTATTGTTTTTTCACAGTATCATTACCAGCACTTTGGGTGTTTGTGTTACTGTTTGGATTCTTTTTTCTAGCGTTGCACTGACTATACTTGTGATTTGAACTGTTATGGATTGAACAATAGCGTGTCCTACACTCATTTATCATGTGCCCTGGACGTTTACAATTAAAGCAAATGACTGTTGATGGATTATTAGTGACTAAGTTAACCTGTTGCGGTGATGAAGAGGTGTGATTTTTGTTTTCCTGTTTAGTAAAAGCCTGAACTAGAGAAGGATCGAGATCTGTACACTTGGACAAGTGTTTCCGAATTTGTCTGTAGATATCTAATTCTGTGCTACCTGATGTTAATTTCTCGTCAAAACACTTAATCAAAGGTTCAGGTAACATCGCTGTTATTAGTGTCAAATACACTAATCTACAAAGAGATTTGGAACTGAGATGCATATTACGATTGACCCAACTTTGAAGCATCAAACTGCCCGTTATATTCTTCGAGCCTATCTCCTATCAGAGCTGCCCTATCTACCACACTGAGATTATTCATGAATGCTACTTTAATTACATTACGTAAAGCAAGAACTTCATCCAATGCATCCTCACTCCCATAAATGGAACGCAGCTTGGTTTTGAAATCATCCCAAGTGACTGTTTCTTTAAAAGATATTCCCGTAAGTACGCACCCGCATCCCCTTTAGCATAGTCTATGAAACTCTTTGCCTCCTGCAATTGTAAAGACTGATCAGTAATGGACTTTGCCGTGAGGTGTACGTCTACAGACGAAATCCAAGACTCGACACCCTGTGTCAAAAATCCATTAACTCGACCTGCGAATGGTACAATTGCCGATCTAGCATTAACTACCGTCACTACAGGATTCTGTGGGGAAGCTGGGTTAGTGGGGTTGCTCCCACCTGGGGGTGGAGGAGTCATTTTCTTATTAAGTTTCCTAGCCGCACGCCTACTCTCTAAGTGATCTTGAAACCCATATGAATAAACACGGCCGCTACATAACCTCATATATCTATACCAGGAACGCAAGTAAACCCCAACAGAGATTCATATCTTCGCTAAAAATAACATCACCTATAAAAATGCATCACATAACCTACTATCAATAAGTAATAAATGCACTTTCTGAAAAAGAACAGAGTTAACCATGTGTCAAGTGTAAAAATTAAAGAGCACAAAAAAAAAAATAAAAATGAGGTACCGGGAACCGCTACTTCTGCAAGGAAAGAGTATTAATCTACGGCACCGCTCACCTTATATCAGCAACCTGCCGCTCGAGTCCGGAATCACTGCAATACGAGATCACTAACTGTTATAGATGAAGGGTTGTACTTAGCTTTATATTGGATTCTCGTAAGTAGGTTGACGAAGTTCCTCTGCCGTCCGACTTCCGCCTGTCTAGGTACACGTCATCGGAAGGGTCCTACTGCGGGTGTTGAATTTTCTTATGTTGTGGAATGTTGATTGTAGATTCTTCCAAGGAACGTTGTGGAATGTTGATTGTGGAATGTTGCTGCATTTGAGACGCGTCACGTAGATTTTGTGGAGATTCTTTTTCTCTCTCTCTCTCTGCCGTGCGTTTGAGAAGGATGTATTTTGAAGGTCAGATGTCTTCCTCGCTCTCTCGTTGTTGCATGTTTTCCTTCCTCTTCCAAGACGTTTTGATGCACCGAATCGTTCGTCCGATTGTGACCATGTAGTTGATGAGGATGACGTCCGCCTATAGGTATTTAGTCGTCTTGCCTAATCGTAGTTTCCTTTCCGCTTCCATTAAAATGTACGTCCGCTGCCACCATTTTCTTAAGGTACTCCGCCAGAGTATCCTCATCTAACATTTGATTGTGTGGACTGTCTTTTACAGTCAGAGAAATTGTTTTTGTATCTTCAAACATTCTCCATGGTTGTTCAATGAGTTTATCGTCTTGGGAATAGTAAAGTTCTTCTGTAGGATTTAGACAAACTCCATAATGGGTTTTCTATGTATTCTGGAAAGGTTTGTACAACAGAATATCAATGGTCTACACAGGATGGCTTCCCATGTTGATCTCTATCTAAGCTTTCATACTTGCATCACAACAAGACTTATCACTTACACACACACGAACACACATATGACCTCGTTCCAAGGATTCTCACGGCTTACGTGACAGCCCACAGCTCCGAACAAAAAGAGGACGCTGACTTTATGCTGACATATGCTGACATACTGTCTATAAAACATCACACGGAGGCTTACTGATGACGTTTGCGTCTCGTTTGACCAAACTGATTTCACAACAGCACTCTTCTCATGTGCTATACAGATATATATAAGTTCTAAGTTCACTTAATGAATGGAACTATGATTCCATTTTATAAGATGTCATACTTGATCATGACATATATATTTATATATATACATATATACATATATATATATATATATATATATATATATATTATATATATATATATATATATATATATATATATATATATATATATATATATATATATATATATATATATATATATATATATATATATATATATAAATATATATACTTTTGAATACTCTAAAGGTAACAGCAATCCCATAAAAAGCTTATCAACAATGTGAGGTATCAATATTTAAATATGCTAAGCATTTGAAAGGGCATCACTCAGGAAATCACTAAATAATTGTAACTATTTCTCCTCGATTCGAGTTACTTCATCAATACTGAAGGAACAAAACTATCATCATTCTGCTTTATTTACAAAGTTATTCCTACCACTGGTGATCAGTAAATGAATCACTGCTGTAAAAACTTTAAATACAAAAAAATATTTTCATGTCAGAATTAGTAAATCAAAATTCACAATTTTACTTTGAAGAAAAATTAATATTACTTGGAAACACAATCTTAATTAATCCTTGAACTTAGATATGAAATAAAATTAAATAACCACAGTTATTAAAATGTGAAACAAAATCATGTAAGCAAAAGTTAAACCATTAAGAAGTACTAAAATGTTAAGGAAAACTAAGTAAATATTTTGAAAATACAAAAAGAATGTACAAACACATAAAATTGTAAAATGTAATATATCCCTTACAAAATATAAATTGATCTAAACGCCATTATAAATCAATATAATCAGCACTCACAAAAATCAGAAACCATGGTTTTTACAAATACAAATACCTTATTAGCTGTAGCTGTATTTCATGAAATACCTTGTTCCTTTCGAGGTGCCGTTACGCTCTTTCACAAATGCCCATTCAATTTCACAGTAACTAATAGACAGTATAAAAACAGTTTACCTTACTTTAAAATTTTACTAACTGTGAAAGGGAGAGAAAGAGAGAGAGAGGAACCAGCACAAAAGGTCTATAGAATGAAAATGACAAATTTACTTTTTCAACCAAAAACCCAAAGCCCACAGTCACTAAATGACGTCATGTTCGCTGTCAAAACGTTTCTTTATAAGAAACCAAAGGCGGCTGTTATGTAATCAGAGTTTAAATGACGTAACTTCCATGTGCTCTCCCTCTCTCTCTGAAACAAGAGGATGATATGCAATACCGCCTTGACTAAGACAGAATGACACATGTTCAGAAGCACGCAAGACTATGGGATCATTCAACTTATGACTAACAAGAAAATGCTTGCTTGACCAAGCGCCCCTCTCTTATCTCGTCTGTTAACATGACTTATCACTCGAATCAAAACAAAAGAGATCCCGTGACTGCCCCATCACATGGTACAGTCATAAAAAAAAGTACATGATGTAATATTACGTTATCTAAAAAGGTTAAATTGCGCCATTAAGTTATTAATTCTTGTGAAATCCAAGTAGACATTTTACGTTATATAATATCTCTTGTATATAGAAAAATACTACAATTATAAGAAATTCTGGGAAAATTTACTATCAATATACTTTATATATATATATATATATATATATATATATATATATATATATATATATATATATATATATATATATATATATATATATACACACACACACACACACTCACTCACTCCGGTGGCTCTTGGGCCTCCTGGTGGCCCATGGCCGCTTGCACCAGACCTCTCCACGTTCCCATGTTAAGTGCTGCATCTCTCCGGTTATTTTCAGGATCCTCCACTCCCAATTCTTTTAGAACTCTGAACACATTATCTTTCCATCTCATTCTCGGTCTCGCCACCAGTCTTCTCTCTTCCACTGATCTTTCCAGAACCACCTTGGGCATTCTTCCCTCTTCAATTTTAACCACATGTCCAGCCCAACGTACCCTCTGCGATCTTACACAGCGGTTGTCTGGTTAAATCTCTCATTTGTTTGTTGTCCCTTCTTCTCCAAACACCTTCATTTATATTGTAAATGGAACCTGTTATTCTATGCAAAATGTTATTTTAAAAAACCAGTACTCTCTGTTCTTGATGTTTAGTCAGTGTCCAGGTCTCACAGCCATGTAGTACTACTGGCGTGATGAATGGTGTTGTAAATTCTTCATTTGTAGACTTTGTGATGTTTCTTCTTTTAAAAGATGTTGTAGACTGAAAAAGCATCTGTTCCCTGCTGTAATTCTAGCCAGAACCTCTCTCCATCTCATTTCTGGATGTTAACATATTTATATATATATATATATATATATATATATATATATATATATATATATATATATATATATATATATATATATATATATATATATATATATATATATATATATATATATATATATATATATATATATATATATATATATAATAGGCCAATTCTGAGGCCTATACTTTATTTAAGTCTCCGTTTTAAGAACAGAGGTTGGCATCTCGCTTTTCCCGAGATATTGTATGATAGCGTGAGCCGACAGCATAAGTTATTCCTTGCCTTAGCTAAATTCTAAGGTCTTCTGGAAATGAGATACTAGGTACAAAACTAAACCTTTATTGACAAAAAAAATAACGAAAATAACT
The DNA here is from genome assembly GCF_040412425.1 of Macrobrachium rosenbergii. NCBI lineage: Eukaryota > Metazoa > Arthropoda > Malacostraca > Decapoda > Palaemonidae > Macrobrachium > Macrobrachium rosenbergii. The sequence continues at coordinate 28,694,765 of NC_089769.1, forward strand.
TCTAAAAATTACGAAGAATGGAAACGAATGATTCCACACAACTATCAAAATCTTTTAAGGATAATAAGATCCAAATCATAAACACCCAATTATTTAAGGAAATACAGAAATAACTCATCTGTCATTCAAATCATAAAAAGTTCAATTAATACAATCAGGTCATTTAAAAAATGTCACACCACTCCATTCCTTGAAGATGAACGTGAAGGAGGGAGGAAGGAATACCTGTAAAAAAACAAGCGTTATATTAAAAACCAGAAAATGTAAAAAAAATGCAGAAACACAAGATTTCACTGCCACAGGTGTAACGTCTGTGCCCATAGTTCTGAAAGAAAAATTTAAAATGTTTATGAGCAGTACTCTGGAGACAGTTTCAGTCTGGGTGTTTTCTCTGTCATGCCGAGCACACACTCAAAATGCGGTTCTCATTTTCCCACTCATTCTACGAAGAACTCGCACTATATGGGTTTTGTCAACGCACACATGAACACACTCTCATGACATTGTTCGAGGTCAAGGTACGGTAAGACATGCCTCTTGCAATGTGGGGCGTCACGAGGCACCTGGTCATACACGTACTCACGCACTCCACTGTAATGTTTTCTTCAAATCCGGATTTATAACCGGATCAACCCTCTCGAAGGTTCTTTTGCTGAAATAGCATTTCTGCTCCTCGTGTCTTGTCACCAAGGGTCTTCTGCGAACACTGACTTTGTTTTGTATAATCAAATGGTATGCGAATGGCACTGAACCAAGCATTGTACTACATGCTGTGTATAATCAAATGGTCCCGAACAGCTGATCTCATCTTTTCAAAGGTCACCTTCGTGACTAGTTACATATATATATATATATATATATATATATATATATATATATATATATATATATATATATATATATATATATATATATATATGTATATATGAAATTTTTATCACACCGTGATTTATATGCAATCATGAAGCTACAAAGGTTGCTTAATATCAAATTCACACTATCTCGGGAATTACCACTGAAGGGGAAATTGTAAGTGATGAATGGACTGGTACTGCCGAGTCTCGAACCCATGACACAGATACTTATCCAGCAACTCCAGTCGACGTTCTACCCACTGAGCTATCAAGAGAGGTAAAAGTTAATGCCGAGTCTGGTGTACTTTATTTACCCGTCAAGAGCGGGGAAATTGTACTTAGCTTCGGCATTAACCCACCTCCTCCACGATAGTTCTTTGGTACGTTTGGAACACGCAGCTTTTTTTTTTTTTTATCACACCGTGATTTATATACAATCATGAAGCTGCAAATGTCGCTTAATATCAAATTCACACTACCTCGGGAATATCCCCGATGGGGAATTATCAACGAAGGGGAATTTATAAGTGACAAATAGACTGGTGCTGCCGAGTCTCGAACCCACGCTCTCGACAGGTAAATAAAGTACACCAGACTCGGCATTAACTTTTACCTCTCTTGATAGCTCAGTGGGTAGAATGTCAACTGGAGTCACTGGATAAGTATCTGTGTCGTGAGTTCGAGATTCAGCAGTACCAGTCCATTTATCACTTATAAATTCCCCTTGTTGATAGTTCCCCATCGGGAATATTCCCAAGGTAGTGTGAATTTGATATTAAGCAACAATTGTAGCTTCATGATTGTATATAAATCACGGTGTGATAAAAAATTTCATAAAATGAGCAGCGTGTTCCAAACGTACCAAAGAACTATCATGGTGGAGGTGGGTTAATGCCGAAGCTAAGTACAATTTCCCCGCTCTCGACAGGTAAATAAAGTACAACAGACTCGGCATTAACTTTTACCTTTCTTGATAGCTCAGTGGGTAGAATGTCGACTGGAGTTGCTGGATAAGTATCTGTGTCGTGGGTTCGAGACTCGGCAGTACCAGTCCATTTATCACCTATAAATTTCCTTCGGTGATAATTCCTCATCGGGGATATTCCTGAGGTAGCGTGAATTTGATATTGCGACAATTGTAGCTTCATGATTGTGTGTGTATATATATATATATATATATATATATATATATATATATATATATATATATATATATATATATATATATATATATATATATATATATATATATATATATATATATATATATATATATGTATAACTGAATCATGAAAAAATATGGAACGTGATGAATATATAAATAAAGATAAAATCCACGAAGGAAACGGAAACACTGGAGTGCTGAAATGAGGCCTTTTGACACTAGTCCTTTGCTTAGCAGACTGAAGAAATATAAAAGTATGTTTACAAAGAAAGCTCATATAAATGACAGATGGGGATTATAAAGGAAACATATGTACTTGAAATCCAACACAATTGAAGAATTAGTGGAACTGCCAAAACAGGATTAAATATTTAAGAGGTTTTTACAAAGGATTAGGATCAACCATTCAGGAGCAGGGACAGGACAATTAAAAGATTATACAGGTTCGTGACTGACCACCTAAAATTTTTTTTAGTACAGCACAATAATTCTCTTTTTTCTTGTAAATAATAATAACTTTTTGCAAGATGAAAATTAAAAAAAAAAAAATGATATTAAACATACGGATATATAGAAATATATATCAAGTAGCTACCTTGTAATTAAATAATTGATTTTATCTTTTAGGTCATTCTTGAACATTTTTCTAATACAGGGGTCTAAATTATACATGCCAGGGCTAAGATTAAAATTACAACTGGAAGTAAGCTGGATAATAGCGGACTTCAATAGATTTCTTGAAGAGAAATCTTTCGATCTGGCAATCACTGAACTTTCAGTCCAATTTATCCTGTGAGAGTTTTCACTTAAATGAATGAATATAGCATTTGATGCTTGTCCAGTTTTGACTGAATACTTATGTTGCTTAATACGTACATCTAAATCTTTGCTAGATTGGCCAATATAAAAAGAGGGGCAATCCAAACATGGAATTTTATATATTATTTTGTTGTTTTCTTTAGGGCTATTTTTTATTAACATTCTTTTGTGTGTGTGTGTGTGTGTATGTGTATGTATTATTCAGAAGATGAATCCTATACATATGAAACAAGCCCACAGGGGCCACTGACTTGAAATTCGAGATTCCAAATAATATGGTGTTCATTAGAAAGAAGTAAGAGGAAGTAAAGGGAAGGGAAGGACCACTTATTAAAAGAAGAAAAAATAAATTAATAAATAAATAAATAGATAAAAATGTATTAAAATACAAGGAGAATAATATAAGGGTAGTAATGCATTTCATCTTCGCTTGTACTTCTGAAGTTCCAATTGCAAGACATCGACAGTTCAACGGTGTGAGGAACAAAGGACCTCTGGAACTGAGAAATTCGACAGCGAGGCACATTTACTGCGTGTTGGTGCTACTGTTCAGCGAATCTGGTTGCTCTCGGCAGGTAAAGTGGATCAATTGTGAATGTGAAAGATCTCTGCTGAAATACTACTTATGAAAAAGTGACAAACAAGAGACCATCTGTCGATGTTTCAAGTCATAGCTGCTATTGTTAGGAAACTGAAACCTACCACCACGAACCACTCTATCTGAAAGTGATAAATTTTTGACAGAAGCAGACACCCACACCGGAGAACAGTATTCTAGTGAACGGAGTACAAATGAACTATAAAACAGGTTGCATTGATTTTATCACTATTATAAATATATGAGGCCTTACGAACTTTCGTGCGACATTTGCTGAAACTTTCACTAGATGTTTCTCAAAAGTTAGATGTGAGTCAAAATTTAAACCTATAATAGTTAAAGCTTCAGACTCATTCCGCAAGATTCCATCCACCAGAAGGGGAGGATGGGGTGGAAAATCTGTACGAGAACTGCTAATCAATAGTATTTCCGTTTTACTGGAATGCAACCTAATACCCCACCAGCTACATCATTCATTGATCCGGTCCATGTCCCAATTGAGGCTGAGGGCAGCTTCTTTTCTCATAATTAGAGACTACTACACTCACAAGTGCTGCTTCACTGGCATACTGAACAATCTTGTTTTCCAGGCCAGCAACCATATCACTTGTATACACCAAAAATAAAGGTGGACCAAGAACACCACCCTGTGGAACTCCAGACACAATTGGTCTTGGTTCATTGGTTCACTAAAGTTCCGTCCACAACAACCTGCAGTTGCATACCTGTAAGAAATCTTCTTATATATAAATATATATATATATATATATATATTATATTATATATATATATATATATATATATATATATATATATATTATATATATATATATATAATTATAAACTGACCAACCTGATGCTGCCTGGAAGAACTTTTGAAGAACTCAGACAAATTTTCCTTCATCCCCTTTGAATGGTTTTGTCATGTAAAGTAAGTGTAATGTCATTGAAAATACTTTTCTTTCCTTTGATTGGTAATTTTGTCTTGAATTAATTACTTTAAATAAACATGATATATACATGTATACATATATCCTGGCACTTATCTGATTAAAATGGTGAAAGGAAGAGATAAAGAAAGAAAGAGAGAAAAAGTGAGAGAGAGAGAAAGAGAAAGAGGAACGAGATACACACACACACAGAAAGGGGGAGAGAGAGAAAGACATTGCAAGCATGAATTTACTTGCAATAGTTAAAAACCTCATAGATAAATTCCACTCCAGATAGTTTGAGTGATGCCTTGAGAAAGAGAGAATGTTTGGTAGAGGTAGTATGGCGGAGTTGGTGTGCATGGTGGTGGTATTGCCTAACTACACGATAAGTAATTTCAGACCTCGTTTAAAATGACTTCATGAAGCAGTCACTATAGCAGATTCCGAAGGTGAAAACGAAAAATAAACGAACGAATTAATAAGGGAATTCGCATTTAAACGAATAAAAAAAAGGAAATATCACTCATGTTGGCGTTCCTCTTAGCCAGTGTCCGTTGGCTATATAAATACTAAATTATTATCACAATTGTAATTTTAGCCACCGTAAAAAGAGCTGCAACTGTTTTTGGTTTCCTGTGCGTGTTAACGAAAGCGTTTTGGTTTCTTTTGACGTTTCTGAGGGAAAGTGTAGGCAGAACTCTGAATGATCTTATATAGAAATTGTAGATAAATGGTGATTTTTAGTGGATTACATACTTAGATATGGTGATGGTAATACCTCAAGATACTTAAGAATTTGTATTTTATTGGCAAGGTATAATTAAGATTCGTTTGACTTAAGATGAACACTGAAAAAATTTTGTATTTTCATCACAAGTAGTTTTTTAATGAGGGGGTAGTTTTATCACATAAACATTTAGTCTGCTAATATGCATGCACGGATGGTGATGGATTTGTTTGGTCTCGTTGATGAATTATTTCTTGATCTCCAAAGTTATGCCCATAACTACGAAGTTTTTTTTTTCGTGGATAAGTAGTTAGATATGATTATGGTAATACCAATGGGTACTTAAGAATTTGTATTTTATTGGCAAGATATGATTAAGATATGGTTGGATTAAAATGAACACTGAAAAAAGGTGGTAATTTCATTGCAAGTAATTTTTTAATGAGGTGGTATGTCTATCACAGAAGTATTTGGTCTGTTACTTTTTTCAGTGGCGAGGATTGTAAACCACATTTAAACCTATATAGGTTTTCAATGTTGATTTCATTGAGGTAATAAACAGTTATATTAATAATTCTCATGAATTAGGATAAAATTTCATGTAAATTCTTGTAAAAAATTGATGTTTATGGGATTTGGATTTATTATATAGGTTAATCATACATCTGGCAGTGCTGGGAAAGAAGGATGGAGTGTCAGGTAAAAAATGAGAATAAACCCAGAAAACTGAAGGAAAAGGTGATTTTAAAACGAAAATTTCATTTTTTTGTGTTTTTATATGTGTCACGGGGTGGGGGTTTGATTTTGAGTTATAAACCTTTGTGGGGTGACATAGAGGCCATGTGCAAAATTTTGTCTGGGTCTGTCAGGCGATTCGGATTGCTATAGTGGACAAACAAACATGCAAACATTCACTTTTTATATATATGAGGCACCCAACGTAGCAAGGGCGCAAGCACCACTTTTCACAAACTGAGAAAAATGCATTTAAAGTTTTCAAACATCATTATCTTTGAAACTAACCATTCAGTTTTAATCTAGTTTTCACCATTTTAAACGAAATTTACCCCTGTATCATTGATCCAAAAATTATGGCATCATTATATGTTATACTTCAGCTATAGCATAAAATGTAAGGTAAATTAGAGTGTGCCAGCTTGTTATTTTCCTTGATTGTAATGATTTTTGCGGGTGAATATAATTGTTTTAGCCATATCTTAATTACTGACATTACAGCACATAAGAATAAATGTTATAAATAGTAACAGTCATGTTAAACACCAAAAAACATAAGCAGGCCCAATATAAAATAAAGGTAAAAACGCATTTAGAGATTTCAAACATCAGTATCTTTGAAACCATACGATTTTAATCTATTTTTCACTGTTTTAAAGGAATTTCATTTCTGTACCATATATCCAAAAATTATGGCATTATTATATATTATACTTTAGCTGTAACATGACATGTAATGTAAAGAGAGTGTGCCGGCTTGTTATTTTGCTTAATTATAATGATTTTTGCAGTTGAATTTACTTTCTTTGGCCATCTCCTAATAATGCCTTCACTAATAACGATCTCTTGGTGATCACTATTATCAACACTATCAGCCATAGTTAATACCCTATTGGATTACTACGAAAATGCTCGTAAAAAGTAAAACATTAACCGAGCATCCACGAGTGAGACTACAGCGTGTTAGTGAGCAAAGAGACAAGCCTGTGCGCGTTTTCATTGGCCGCTGAGACTGCGCGGGCGATGGGTGGAGAGAGACGGCAATGCTCACTTCCCCATATCCCTTTGATTACTACCTTGGGTTTAAAGGGACAAATGGGGGTGTGCCGTTGTGCAAGGAAATCTGTTGGCCAACGTTTCTACATCCAGTAAAGGTGAAAAAGTACTTGTGTTCAGTGGCGTATTAGACCATAATGTTTCAAGCCTAAGGTCACATATGATGTACTGATGCATAGAAGAAAGCTTGGGGAAAAATGTCGTACTGCTAATTCTATCTTGGCCTCAGTGTAGCTTAAACCCTTGCTCTGCTGCATTTTTCTATATATATATATATATATATATATATATATATATATATATATATATATCTTTTTGATATATATATATATATATATATATATATATATATATATATATATATATATATATATATATATATATATATATATATATATATATATATATATATATATATATATATATATATATATATATAAAGGTGAATGTCTGTATGTATGTTTGTGACTTTTTGCACTATAAAAATCCAAACCATTTGACCAATCTGGGCAAATTTGGCACGTGGCCATCATTTCACCCAACTTAGTTAGTAGGGTATGTTTCAAACCATACCCCATCCCCCTTTCCTCTTCCCTTTGTAACTTGTGTGGTAAATAAATTCTATAGGTTTATCATACCTTATTTCATATGTAATTAAACTGTATGGGTTTATCATGCCTCATTTCATGTGCTTGATACCATAGAAATGTACTATTTGAAAACGTTTTTCTTTCCTGTTTAATAATTCTGCATCAAGATTTGCTTTTCTTTTCTACTTTAGACAGTCACCACAGTAATACTTGGATAAAAGAGACAGAACAGTAATACTTGGATAAAAAGGACAGACAGAATAGTAATGCCTGGATAAATGGGACAATCACCACAATAATACCTGGACGACAGTCACCACAGTAATACCTGGATGAAAGGAACTGACAGTACAGTAATGTTTGGATAAATGGGACAGTCACCACATTAATAACTGGATAAAAGGGACAATCACCACAGTGATATCTGGATAAGTTAAGTATACCGTAGTTTACCCAGACCACTGAGCTGATTAACAGCTCTTCTAGGGCTGACCCGAAGGATTAGACTTATTTTACGTGGCTAAGAACCAACTGGTTACCTAGCAACGGGACCTACAGCTTATTGTGGAATCCGAACCGCATTATAACGAGAAATGAATTTCTATCACCAGAAATAAATTCTTCTAATCATTCACTGGCCGGCCGGAGAATCGAACGCGGGCCTAGGAGAGTGCTAGGCGAGTATGATATCGACCCATCCAGTGAAGAACTTGATATCTGGATAAAAGGGACTGTCACCACAGTAATGATATCTGGATAAAAGGGACTGTCACCACAGTAATACCTTGGTAAAAGGGAGAGCCAGCACATTATTACCTGTATGAATGGGACAGTTAGTACAGTAATACACTGATTAATTGGGGAAGTCACCACAGTAATACCTGGATAAAAGGAACAGTCAGCACAGTAATAATTGGATAAATGGGAAAGTCAGTAGAGTAATACCTAGATAAAAGGGAATGTCACCACAGTAATAACTCGACAAATGGGACAATCATTACATTCATACATGGATTAAAGGGACAGTAGATACAGTGATGACTGGATAAATGGGACAGTCAGTACAGTCATACCTGGATAAAATGGACAGTCACCATAGTAACACATGGATAAATGGGAGTCACCAAAGTAATATCTGGATAAACAGGACAGTCAGTAGAGTAATATTTTGATATAAGGGACAGTTAGTACAGTAATTTCTGGGTAAAAGGGACAGTCCCCTTAGTAATACCTTGATAAATGGGGCAATCAACACAGTTTTATATGGATAAAAGAGACAGTCAGTGCAAGGAGATGCAGGAAAATGTTCTTAGGCCTTCAGAGTTTTCCCAGGCAGCACTGTGTTGGTCAGCAAGTGTATATATTATTATGATTAGCAAGAATTCGCTAGCAAATTGCCTCCCCCCCCTCCTTTGTTGTTGTTGGTTTTTCTGTTGTGTTTCATTTACTGCCAGCCGGCCGATCGATAGACCATCTGTCTATCGACTTAAAAACAAGGGTTAAAAGATTAAAGGCGCTCCCATTTTTGATAAAGATCTTTCCTTCGAGGCAAAAGTAATCTGGCTTGGGTGTTTCTCCTACAGGCCAAAACCTCCCCTGCGGGCAGCAGGTGCAATGAGTCAAAGCATCTGTGATGGACGCCCCCCTGCCCCATAGGAGGGGATAAAAAGCAGAAACCCACGAGGTCGACACACACACGCGGGCTGGAAGATATGGAGTGAACTTGTGAAGACGTCCTCAACACCTGGCCCCATCGATGCCCTTGCATCCTAACCACGTGGCCCTTTCCAAAGTATACTTTTCCTCGTGCCCTTCGACCGTATTCCTCGAGCCCACACGCCATTGCTTGGAGTTTCGAGGAGTCCCCATCGCCTTGCCCCTTTACGGAAGCCCTTGCATCTCACCACGTGGAAGAAACTCGCCCTCGGAAATCGCAAGTCATCCACGGACCGCCTTCTACGCGCCCTCGGAAAATCTGCTAAGGTAAAGTGCCCTGGAAGAGCCCCCATTTCAGTCACGCTTTTGTCTCGTAATATTTTCTTAAGGAGAAAGCCAGAAATCTCCCTTGTCTAATGTCCGTGCGCCTCTTGCATCGGCAGTATTAATTCTTTATTACTCCTTTGGCACCCTCAGTGCAGCTTGAATTCATTATTCTTTTGTCTGTTTTCATTACTGGCGTATAATGTGCATATCTCTCATTTCAGAGGGGTCCTATTTCGTGGAAGCTTCTCGGGCTGTGTCTGAATCCCCAGTTTCATTCAATCCCGTAGGAATCTCCTTCAGGATAGTAATCTACTTGAGTTCCTCTTTCCCGTACTGATATCATTTATGTAAATACACTCCTTTAAATTTGCCCACGTGTTTTACGTAATATTTCCCTCAGTAACAAGAGCCCTATGCTCGTATGAAATTCTCCTTTGTTTTCCTCTTTTTTTTACGTTTTCCTGTACCCACGAAGTCAGAATCACAAGGCTAAATTACCTTAAATCGTTGCTGCCTGTCTTACAGAGCATATTTCAAACTAAAACCACGGAAAAACGTAAAAATGGCGACCTGGCCATAGATCTCGTTTTGCAGTTGCAGTTCCCCTAGCGTTGCTTTATTGCATTTGCAACTTGCCAGATCAGCTATTAGCAAAGCTAAGCTGGGTACGAGACAATTACGAACCTTATGTGTAAAACCAGCACACAGATCCAGAAAATTCCACGTAAGTAATGTGTTTATCTTAGCAAAACCTTTTTACAATCGTGACTGTTCCTAGGAATTAGAAATAGGGACGCATGTAATCACTGAGAGAAAAGAACCGCCGTATTAGATTCGTTAATGCATGCCTTTCAGGATAGGTAGTTAGGAAATAACGAGTGCTAACCATCCTTTGCTTCGAGGAATAGTGCGAAATTCCTCTGTGTTAAAATCCTTGCCATATTCTTGCTTCGAGGAATAGTGCGAAAGAAATTCCTCTGTGATAAATTTTACTTCGCATTTCGAATGAGCGAACTGTTATTTAGGCGCGAATAAATCCCCACGTGGGACATGACGAAGTCAGCTTACATTGCTGACAATTCTCTCAGTGTAGTTAGAATTCGAGTTAGGTGTTAGGAAAGCGAAATTTAAACTCCGCTTATAGGGAAAATTACTAGGCCGTTGTACTGTTATCCTCTCAGACGACTGGGAAATTCTCCAGAATCCCAGACGGTATATAAATATACGGGTTCATTCACCCAGAATCTAAAAATACCTCCGGTGTTGGCCAGACGACCTGCGCCCCACCCCGCCCAGGCCCGCGTGTGTAGCATTTTTTTTTTTTTTTCCCCATTCATTTCTCTTTGGGTTTCCCGTTAGTAATTTCTAAGTCCTAAGGGACGAATCGTAATTCCAAGTCCTAAGTGACTCCTAAAATTCTACGTCGTACGTGGCGAGAATTCCTCCAAATTCCACAAATTCCAAGTCCTAAGTGACTCCTAAAATTCTACGTCGCACGTGGCGAGAATTTCTCCAAATTTCAGTCCTCAGAGACTCCTAAAATTCTACGTCGCACGTGGCGAGAATTTCTCCAAATTCCAGTCCTCAGAGACTCCTAAAATTCTACGTAAATGACGTGGCGAGAATTTCTCCAAATTCCAGTCCTTAGAGACTCCTAAAATTTACGTCGCACGTGGCGAGAATTTCTCCAAATTCCAGTCCTCAGAGACTCCTAAAATTCTCGTCGTACGTGGCGAGAATTTCTCCAAATTCCAGTCCTTAGAGACTCCTAAAATTCTCACGTCGACGTGGCGAGAATTTCTCCAAATTCCAGTCCTCAGAGACTCCTAAAATTCTACGTCGCACGTGGCGAGAATTCCTCCAAACCCCAGTCCTCAGAGACTCCTAAAATTCTACGTCGCACGTGGCGAGAATTTCTCCAAATTCCAGTCCTCAGAGACTCATACAAAAATTCTACGTCGCCGACGAGGCGAGAATTTCTCATTCCTCGGGAACCCAAAATTAAGTCTTTTTGAGACATTATATAGTGTAGTTCACACACATCTAAGCCCCTACGGGACTGATCATTCTAGTTCGTTAGAACAACTCCTTAACTTCACGCTACAGCTGGCCAAGTCCGAGCGTGACAAAATCCAACCACGCCTTCCGAGACGCATATTAGACTTCGTTCGCCAAGAACAACCACGTCTTTCCAAGACACATCCAATTTTAACAAAGAGTCTTTTCAGACATATCCTATACCCATTATTCCAAGATGGCTAATACCAGAGCCCAACAAAACGAGGATTTCAAATTCTACATGTCCGCTGGGAAGGACATGGGACTATCGGGGCAAGATCTGAGAGCATGGGTTCAAGAGCGAGTGGACGATGCCAAGGCTGAGAGAGCAAGAGAACGTGAGGAGAGAGAGAGGGCAAGAATTGCCCAAGAGCAGGAGAAGGATAAAGAACGTGAGGAGAGAGAGAGAGAACGAATCGCTCAAGAGCAGGAGAAGGATAAAGAACGTGCAGAGAGAGAGAGAGGGAACGAATTGCCCAAGAACAACGAGAGGAGAGAGAACGAATCGCTCAAGAACAACGGGAGGAAAAAGAACGTGCAGAGAGGGAGAGAGAACGTGAAGAAAGAGAGAGAGACAGAATTGCCCAAGAGCAGGAGAGAGAGAGAGAACGCGCCCATGAGCTCCAGGTGCTAGAACGACAGCACGCCACCCCCCCGCCCCCTGCCGCGGGAATGAGTGCCCTCAGCCAAGCTCACTCGTTCATGCCAAAATGGACGGAGTCCGAGCCTGAAGTATGGCTTGAAAGGGCCGAACGAGTCCTGGAGTGCTGCGATCTCTCCCACGGAACTCTCCCTTGTTCTCACTAAATTCCTGGGCGGAAAGGCCCTCGTTGCCTACCACGCCCTTCCCGCAGACGATCGGGGAAACTGGGAAGCCGACGCCAAGCAGTTACGAAGGCGTGAGATTACCCCCGAGCGGTGGAGGAGACGTTGGAGAGAGCAGCCCAGAGAAGCAGGCCAGACTTGGTCCGATTGGGCGTACCATTCGAGCGGCGCTGACAAAATGGCTCGATTCCGAAGGAGCCACTAACACCGCCGAGGTACTCGAGCGGTTTAAATTGAGCATTTCCTGCGCCACGCCCCTCCTGCCCTCGCCACCCATATAGTGGAAAAAGCCCCAGCAACACTCACCGAGTGTTGCCGAATAGCAGATATGTGGGAAACTCACCACCCTCAAGAAGGATCCATGGGGCGGAAAATAAATCCCCCGCCCCTCCTCGGAGGAACAAATTCCCCTAAGGCTGGAAACTCGGGCAAGCCCCTGACGTGCCACTATTGCAAAAGGACGGGGCACTCAACTGAACAGTGCCGGAACAAGAAACCGGCTCCTCTCTCTCCCGGAAAACCGACAAATAACTCGCCTGCGCCCTCCACAGGGGCAGCGCGGAAAGACTTTAGCCAGACCTTTTGCACGGCGTGCAAGGTTTATGGCCATTCTCCCGCATGGGCAAAATGCCCACGCAATAATAAATCAACTACTCCCACCGTCGCCTTGGCCGTCACAGATCCCAAGTCATTAGGCCCTCCCGCCGAAGGGCCCGTATACGTGACTCCTCCACGAGGTAGCCACGCGCGCCGAGTCACTGCATTCGAGGACTCGGGCGCGCAAATCTCCCTCATCCGAAGGGACAGAGTTCCCTACGGAGCTATCGTCAATAGACGAAAACTCGTCACGATCGAGGGAATAAATCAATTTAAAATGATACTCCCTACGGTCCAATTGAGAGTCACAAGACCTCACCAATCAAAAATTTGCAATCTTGCAGTAGCAAGCCATCTCCCCGGAGGCTATGACGTCATCCTGGGACAGGACTTTCAGTCCCCTCCGAAATCACGACAATCTAGGGGTCCACATTCCCCGAATCATTCCGCGGGCTCGAGTAATCCTCCCCCGCTTCTCCCTCAGTCAAGACTGGCGCCCCCTGGGTACCAGGAGGACGTGCAGTCCCCACCAGTGCCACCTGAGTACGATGTACAGTGGCCCCTCGATCGGTTCCCGATCCCATTCCAGTGCCCGGCCCTGCCTCAGTGCCAGTGCCAGGGCCCCAATCAGATCTCCCTTCAGGAGATGCCAAATTCCTGCCGGTGCCACTTGCATGCCCCGAGCAGGGCCAAGCTTCGTCCGTCCTGACCGACGAGCCCAAGAAACCTCTGATAGCGCCTGACTCTGCCCTAGTGCCAGCGCCAGAGCGCTACGCCGATCTCCATTCACGGGATCCAACTCAGGACCCCTCTCTTCCCCGGCCTGGCACCACTACCAGCGTCGGTCAGAGAGACGGTTCCTCCCGACCACCGCGAAGCTCACCTGCAGGTGCGGCCTCGCAACCCGTGCCTGAGCTGGTCAACGTTACCTGCCAGCCGCTCACGCCACCCCGACCGCCTTCTCTCTGCCTCAGCCCGTCGCCGACGCAATTGCAAGTCAGATTCTGCCATATCTCACTTGGCCGATGAACTACAAGACGGATTATGGTAGAGCCCGCGACGGAACACTCCTGCGCCAGCTGTCGCATCAGCAGGCCCAGGTGGTACTCCGTGCCGCCCTCCGGTCGCGGGCCCTCCGCTTCCCGGCCGAGGACGACTGTCCCATTAAGAAAGACTCGAGGCGAAATTACCACGGGCGTGGGACATTCCAGGTAATTTACAAAGAGCTCTAGAGCTCCCATGGCACCTGTGCCACCATTTCATCTTTCGAAGGTCTTGGCACCTAATCCAGAAGGGGATGTCAGGCCCTCCTCTATCTTCCTCCGTTCCTCAGGAACTTCTATCTCTTATCACCTTCTATTAATCTTCCCTTAAATTATCCCCACAAGAGGCAATTAAATACGGGATACCATTCCCCACACAATGTATAAATCATTAAGAATAACAGAGTGAGAAGTGGCACGCCCTTGCGCCCATACCTTGGCACCGGGCGTGCGTGTCAGCCCCTCCTGAAGGAGTCGCGCCCTTGGTGCACTTTTCTCGCCCTGGGACTGAAATGATAGTCCGGGCTGTAATTTATAGGCGAAGGAAAATAAATTCCCGCCTAACACAATAAAACCCTCACTCTTTTTCCCTTAGCTCCTCTGCCAATATCATTTACCTTCTTTTAGTCATTTAGTTATCTTTATTTTAATGAATCGCGAGTCATAAACTCTTGCCCTTGTGATTTAAATGCCCCTTTTGTAAGCTCTGAGGGACGTGTCCCGCCGTTCATATGCGGTCAAGTTTTCCTTCGTAACGTCTTGGTAATTTTCCTTTTGTAATTATTATCCCTTTTCCCCCTTCCATTCCTTCCAAGATCGCTGTTTGTCCTACCCCACATCTTTTGTCTGCTCGCCCCGTCATAACATTGAGTAGGCAGTAGACGCATAAAATTAGCGTAGTTTAAGGTTAGCGAATTAAAACCTCGCGAATACTCTCGCCCGCATACGGCTGTCAAAATCCGTGTGGGGCCGGCTAAGCAAAGTACATTAAAACGAAGATAAATTATCAATGCGAATATGTATAGTCATTACAGTATCGCGTAAAAGGGGATGTCATTTACAAAAATAAACGCTGTTTTTCATTTACACAGCCTCTTCAAGGCAGATTGTACTAACCGCATGCATTTTATCTAAAATTAAGTAACCGTGTATTTTAATTCTTGAACAATAACCTTTCTTTTCATTTGTTGGCCATAGCCTCATATATGTGGTCCTATAATCTTAATTAATTCACAATTGTTCGAGTCACTTTATAAAGTTACCAGTGGGTAACCAAATCTAAAGTAATTATTCTTTTGCAAGTGTTTAAATCACTTTGCGTTCTGTTAACGAAAATTGTCCCAATGTGTTATTAAAAGTAATGTCACAGCTTCATAGAATCCTTAGTAATAAAGTTCATTGCAAGGCAGAATGTAGAGTAACGTAAAGCATTTGCCGCTCATTCTGAATATCGATGTACACACCGAAGGAGGTATGTACATCATCTTGTATGGGGAGGTATTATGATTAGCAAGAATTCGCTAGCAAATTGCCTCCCCCCCCCTCCTTTGTTGTTGTTGGTTTTTCTGTTGTGTTTCATTTACTGCCAGCCGGCCGATCGATAGACCATCTGTCTATCGACTTAAAAACAAGGGTTAAAAGATTAAAGGCGCTCCCATTTTTGATAAAGATCTTTCCTTCGAGGCAAAAGTAATCTGGCTTGGGTGTTTCTCCTACAGGCCAAAACCCTGCGGGCAGCAGGTGCAATGAGTCAAAGCATCTGTGATGGACGCCCCCCTGCCCCATAGGAGGGGATAAAAAGCAGAAACCCACGAGGTCGACACACACACGCGGGCTGGAAGATATGGAGTGAACTTGTGAAGACGTCCTCAACACCTGGCCCCATCGATGCCCTTGCATCCTAACCACGTGGCCCTTTCCAAAGTATACTTTTCCTCGTGCCCTTCGACCGTATTCCTCGAGCCCACACGCCATTGCTTGAGTTTCGAGGAGTCCCCATCGCCTTGCCCCTTTACGGAAGCCCTTGCATCTCACCACGTGGAAGAAACTCGCCCTCGGAAATCGCAAGTCATCCACGGACCGCCTTCTACGCGCCCTCGGAAAATCTGCTAAGGTAAAGTGCCCTGGAAGAGCCCCCATTTCAGTCACGCTTTTGTCTCGTAATATTTTCTTAAGGAGAAAGCCAGAAATCTCCCTTGTCTAATGTCCGTGCGCCTCTTGCATCGGCAGTATTAATTCTTTATTACTCCTTTGGCACCCTCAGTGCAGCTTCGAATTCATTATTCTTTTGTCTGTTTTCATTACTGGCGTATAATGTGCATATCTCTCATTTCAGAGGGGTCCTATTTCGTGGAAGCTTCTCGGGCTGTGTCTGAATCCCCAGTTTCATTCAATCCCATAGGAATCTCCTTCAGGATAGTAATCTACTTGAGTTCCTCTTTCCCGTACTGATATCATTTATGTAAATACACTCCTTTAAATTTGCCCACGTGTTTTACGTAATATTTCCCTCAGTAACAAGAGCCCTATGCTCGTATGAAATTCTCCTTTGTTTTCCTCTTTTTTACGTTTTCCTGTACCCACGAAGTCAGAATCACAAGGCTAAATTACCTTAAATCGTTGCTGCCTGTCTTACAGAGCATATTTCAAACTAAAACCACGGAAAACGTAAAAAAAAAAAAAAAAAAAAAAAAAAAATATATATATATATATATATATATATATATATATATATATATATATATATATATATTTGTGTGTGTGTGTGTGTGTGTGTGTGTTTGTGTGTGTTCTTCATGGAAAGCTACTCATGCAGAGTTTGAACATGTCAGGTAGCTCCTAACTGATAACAGACACGACAGCAACCTAATAGAAGGTTGCATATGAAAACAGTTGGACGTTTTATACCACGACACCAGAGACGACGCCTACCCCACCAGGAAACATCATATTGTATTACAAAGCTGATCACAGCCAATTCAAGGGCGAGGTCAAGGTCATGAAAAGGATAATTGCCAGTGGTACAATTACGTTTCTTTAATATTGCATCAATAATGTTCCTGATGCGCCATGTTGACAGACTAGTAGAACAGTTTCTGTCACTCGGTTACGGGTTGCCCTAGAGCAAGAGGTTGTGCCAGCAGAAGGCTGGCTCGATTTAAAACAAACAAACAAGTTTCTCGCTAATGGATATTATGCGGCAGTCAGTTTTCCTGGGAGCTGAGCTAAATAACATTCTATTTAAAGGAAATTGAAATTATATCGTTCTTTCGTTTCTGATTTCTTTTAAGAACTCTGGTTTTAAGTTTTTCTTGTGGCTCAGCCTTAACAATATTTTTTTCGTTCTGAAGAGGTTTTATTTTAGCACTCAAAAATGTAGGCTTATGTGTTTTACGTATACAGTGCTAAAAGCAAAATTTTGATGACAATTTGTTCATTTATCATAATCAAAATATAGAAGGTGCTGAATGCATAAACATATAAATAACATTCCCTTTAAAGAAAATGAAAGTTATCGTTCTTTCGTATGTTTTTTCTTTAAGAACTGTGGTATTCATTCTTTTTTTTTTCGTGACAGCTTACACCGTATTTTTTTTTTCTGAAGAAGGGTTTATTTTAGCTCTCACAGTTTGTAGGCCTATATGTTTTGAGTATACAGCGTTAAAAACAAAACTATTTTATTACATTTTTTTATTTATCTTCATCAAAATATAGAAAATGTTGAATATTAACCAATAAATGTTTGTCTATGCCTATTGCCGTTTGCCTGATCTGTGAAAAGCCGGGTATCCTCTAATATGCAGTATAATATTTGTTAAGTATTCGCATGCTATTAGATTTTCATATCCAATACTGTATTCTTTTACAGTCGTTATGCAAAGATATAACTGACCATTACAGTGCTGATTGGCCCCGCTAGAATGATCCATCTGGCCTATTTCTAAGCCTATATGCTTGAGGACTGAATTATTCAGTCCTTGAGAGAAAATGTTTATACTCTTCATGGTGAGGCAAGACGGTAAAACAAACCGAAAGTGTATTTCCATATATAATTAACATCAGTAATGGTTGGTATATAATATTGAGAATGAGTGAGAAGTTGAACTGAAACGTATTATTACACATTTTCCTATTGTCAAAAAATGACCTAATAAACTTTCAGTAAATGCTTTCTAATATAATTAAAGAACAACATCAAAACACAGATAGATCCTTTCGAACCAATAACAGAAAAAAAAAACAGTTTACCATCCCATACATTCAATAAAAGTGGTTTATCTAGCCAGTTTCAGTTCATGAATGCTATGCACATCATGATATTCAGCGTTACCCCCAAGAGTACCGATAACTCCGTTCACAAATTACATAAACATTTACCATTTGTTCTAGGCCTATGTAATCCCAATTAAATCTTTCATTTGTAAAATCAATATTCCCAGTATCGTTATCTGATATATCTGAATTCTCCTTCGTATTTTTCATAAAAATAATCTACTTCAGATCGAATTTTTTAAGATGTTAAAAAAGAAAATTGATAAATGTAAAATTATGGAGTTATCGTGCATCCAAACTGGTCTGCTCAACATTCGGCAATGCTGGTGTGCCAATGAGGTAGTTATAAATCATATAATATTTTTGATAATTATATCTTATTAGCAAAATTAAAATAACATTCTTCTGGAATACATATATTTAAACAGATTATAAACTGATAACATTAGATATGCCAAACTCCACCCACTTACGTTTTATTTGCATAAAATAACATTCTTTCGACAGAAAACTCTTTGTACTGTACAGACACTGCTGCGATGACACGGTTGGTAGGAGAGTTCATATCTAAACATAAGTAAATATTTCATAAATAATGATTCGGACAAAATACTTAAAAACCTGCATAAAACAAGGAATTTTCTTGCTGTTTGATTTTTTATCATATTAATTTATTCTAATTTTCATATTATATTCATATATATAATATATTATATTCATATTCTCAAACTAATTAATATAATGGCTGTAAAAAAAGAAATAGGATCCAAACAATATATTTTGTAAAGTGATGCAGTATGAGTCGGCCAGTGTAGTGTACAAATTTAAATGTACCGAAGGGACATGTCGAGCCCTCAGCAATTGCTACATAGGTTGCACCACTATCACTCTACGCAGACGATTGCAAGCCTACCACAACCTAAGTGAAATTTTGCAACACTAAGCAGACGACCACGACTGTAAAGCGAGACTGGAAACATGATTAGAAAGCATAGAGATCGTGCACAGAGAAGCCCAGTTCCACTGTTTGCAAATAGCAGAAGCTGTGAGAATAAATCCACAATGGCCTGCTTTAAACATACAGAAAAACATGGGACGAATTCGTCGTCCCTTCTTCAAGGAAACCAAAGGACATCTGTGAGAATACGGGGGAAGACACAAGCGACAGAACACCCTCGAACACGACTGCCCACAACGAAGCATATCAAGAATGTCGGCCAGAGACAGGAATCACGTCCTTGCACACGCCCTTTGCTGCAAGGCACGGCATACGACGTCCTATGGAGCACCAAGAACGCCCATGCTGCCGCACAGACTGCCAGCGAGACAATGAGACCCGATGACCAATAGAAATTCAGTACACCAATGACGTCATATTGAAAATTTTTGGCGTAACCGCAAAATCTGCATGCAGCAATAAAAATCTTATATGTAAATTTGTAATTTAGTCCTGAAGACGTCGCCGATGAGCAAGGAAACGGTCCACCGACAAGAAGTAAATGGAAAGAAACATGAATCGTTTCTCCTTATACCTGAATAGCTTGCCTGAAGCAAAAACGAAGTGTAGACTGATTCAAAGTCTTGATAAAATGACAGTATCTAATGAAGAATCCCACTGACACCAGCAGCTACATATATGTAGAGTATATATATTATATATATATATATATATATATATATATATATATATATATATATATATATATATATATATATATATATATATATATATATATATATATATATATATATATATATATAAGTTTATTACTTGATTTACGTAATTTACAAGGCCCTGCATGCCAAGAACACACGTAACCTGTCGATGAAGCTACGAATTAACCTCAAAGACAGCTATTTAAATTAACCAAGGTCGCCAGTGAAGGGAAATTAACCTCAACAAAGACTTGCTTACCTTCCCTACTTCCTAGTTAATTCACTGGAAGGGTTGAATGTCGCTAAACAATAAAGATTATGCCTAATCTAGACTTCGTAAAAGCAAGCCGCTTTGTAATCTAATAATTATGGTGGCGGAAGGACGAAACAAAGAAACGGGAAATACAGAAAAAAGGGGGTAGTAATTGACGAAGTTCTGAACAAAACACAGACTTTACCTTGGATGACTAGTTGCTGCGCATACAACAGACGATCGGAAGTTCTGGGATGAATTCGCCACTTCACAATTTACTAATATATAAAGACGATAGACAGAAGGTTGGAGGACCGAAGGAGCCACCTTACAGACGTCCACTCGACGCGGCGGCTTGTTTCTCTCTCAGTCTTTTGTCTGACCAGCGCTGGGTCAAAACAGGGCAGGCGTTCATGTCCTCGGGGGTCTGAAACTTTGTCAAAACATTCGCCAAAGAGAACAACTAAAGCAAGCTTAAGGCCACCTATCTTAAGGCTAGTTATGGAAATTTTCCTATAGGGGTTAAATCCCTAATGCTACTGAGTTCTTTGCTACAAACGAACGTTAAAGTTTGAACTGTCGACGCTCCCCTGCGGGACAAAGGCTTTTCCCTGTCTTGGTCAGTCTGATATTACTACAAATAAATGTTACGAGGGCGAACAGCAGATATATTTATAAAAATATATAATATATATATATATATATATATATATATATATATATATATATATATATATATATATATATATATTTATACATATATGTATATATATATGTATATATAGATTTATACATTGTATATATATATATATATATATATATATATATATATATATATATATATATATATATATATATATATATATATATATATATATATATATATATATATATATATATATATATATATATATATATATATATATATATATATATATATATATATATATATATATATATATATATATATATATATATATATATATATATATATATATATATATATATATAAAGGCACATATATATATATATATATCATATATATATATATATATATATATATATATATATATATATATATATATATATATATATATATATATATATATATATATATATATATATATATATACACTATATATCACTAAGTCCACGTCGGAAGGTGAGTGAAAACCAGGACTTTGAACAAGTACTTTCGTAGTTTATGCTACGAAAGTACAAACTACTACGGAAAGACCCGTTAGCTGATGGAATAAAAAGTTTCAGTTCTAAAATAAAAACTATACTAAAGGAATTCGGTTCAGTAAAAGAGAAAGTGTCAACGATTAGCCCATCCTTACCTTACATGCATGTATGGATTAATCAAAACCCATAAAAGAGATTTTCCCATTCACCCCATTATCAGTTCAACTGGTTCTATTAGTTATAAACTTTCTAAAAATCTAGTTAAATTACTAACACTTATTCTGGGTACTATTTCAAATTCCCATTTACAAAACTGTTGATTTCTGTACTAGACTTTCCCATACTGAATTATCCAGTACTGACAGATTAACCAGTTTTGATGTGACATCTTTATTTACTAAAGTTCCTATAGATGACTTACTTCAATATTTATCACAACATATGGACTTGTATAATCTAGAATTAACTACCAATGTTATTATTAATTTGATATCCCTTTGCATAAAAAAATTGGAAATTCACATTCAATGGTAATTTTTATGAACAAATATTTGATATGGCTATGGGGAACCCTCTTTCGCCACTTTTCTAATATTTACATGGAATTCTTTGAGTCTAGACGTATTCCAAGGAATCTCTTCTCTAAGGTGTTTTGGGTTAGATATGTAGACGATTGTTTTTGTATTGTTAAAGAAAATGTAAATATTACTGATTTCTGGCAAACAATTAATAATCTTGTACCATCCATAAAATTCACAACAGAGTATGAAGAAAATAATTGTATACCATTTCTGGATGTGTTATTTATTAGAAATAACACCAAGTTTTTTTTTTAAAGTATATAGGAAACCCACGAATAACTTGTCATATATTCATTTTTACTCTAACCATGCTAAACAAATTAAGATGTCAACATTTTCCAGTATGTATCTTAGAGCTCTTAGAATTTGTAGTCCTGAACTTTTGGAAGAGGAGTTTAAAATTATTGATAAAATAGGAGATTCATTATGTTACCCTCCATATTTTTTAAAACTTTGTAAAAAATAAAGCAAAAAAAGACATATTATAATCCAACCAGTGTTAACAACGAACTTAAGAATATTCTCTGTTTACCATTTCATCCTAATTTCATTCCTGCAGTGCCCATTTTAAAAACTATTGATATTAACTTAATATTTAAATATAATAATATTTTGAGAAATAAACTAATTAAGAATAGCCCACCCAATTCAAACAATATTGTATACAGTATTCCTTGTAAAGAATGTAATAAGATTTATATTGGTCAAACATCAAAAGGACTAAAAGTAAGAAGTTCCCAACGCAAATATGCCATTTCAAGAGGCTTATCAAATAGTGGCATTGTGGATCATTGGCCTAAGACAGGCCATTGGATGAATTGGGATAAGTCAGCAGTTATCTACAAGGTCAACAACCATCGGAAATGAAATCTGCTAGAGACTATCTTCTTTGAAGCT
Source organism: Macrobrachium rosenbergii (assembly GCF_040412425.1). Classification (NCBI taxonomy): domain Eukaryota; kingdom Metazoa; phylum Arthropoda; class Malacostraca; order Decapoda; family Palaemonidae; genus Macrobrachium; species Macrobrachium rosenbergii. The sequence goes on from NC_089769.1 coordinate 28,717,591, forward strand.
ACTTCCACCAGGAATGTTAATCTCCACCCTGGATTATCCCTTGATCCCATATCCCTGTCTTTTTTGTTTAAAGAACATGCTGCCCAGATTAACAAACTGTAACCCTGCCCCCACCTTCTGTTTTTTGTATATAAATCTGTCATCTTCTTTTGTATTCAGTGTGAACTTGAAAATGTAGAATAAACTACGAAAGTACTTGTTCAAAATCTCGGTTTTCACTCACCTTCCGATGTGAACTTACTGATATTCTCAAGCACGCGTTCCTTCGTGCTGTAGTGGATATATATATATATATATATATATATATATATATATATATATATATATATATATATATATATATATATATATATATATATATATATATATTATATATTTTTTTTTTTTTTTTTTTTTTTTAAAGGACTTCATTCAAACTGGATGGTGTCAATTGGAGTATTTATTCAAAAAAAGTTACAGCTTTCTTGGACAAACACTCCCATTATCAAGTATCCGTACAATCCGTACGGATACTTGATAATGTGGGCTGTTTGTCCAAGAAAGCTTGTAACTTTTTTTGAATGAATACTCCAGTTGATACCATCAAGTTTGAATTACGTCCTTTAGTAATTCTACTAATGCACAGAACAATTGTGTAATTGATAAAGTATATATATATATATATATATATATATATATATATATATATATATATATATATATATATATATATATATATAATATATATATATATATATATATATATATATATATATATATATATATATATATATATATATATATATATATATATATATATATATATATATATATATATATATATATATATATATATATATATATATATATATATATATATATATATATATATATATATATATATATATATATATATATATATATATATATATATATATATATATATATATATATATATATATATATATATATATATATATATATATATATATATATATATATATATATATATATATATATATATATTGTTGTAAACTGGGTCCTTGGTTGAGAGAGAATTGAAATAATTTAGTATGATCAACTGCCTTTGTACCAAGGGGGTCCAAGTTTATGAACAAAGGGGAAACTACTGGAAACTCACCTTAGAATCTTCCTGGATTTATGTAAATAATGAAGGTCACCATTTGGAAGTAGAATTCTTTTACAATTAAAAGTGGTATATTTACAGAGATTGGGGCAAATATGCAAGAGAAAAAAAAAAGAATGTAACATGCAACCAACTTACAAGCACATAAATTACATACAGTAGATCAATAATGTAATAATTTGCAAATAAGCAATGTAAATATAAAGGGCCACAGATACAACAACCTCTTGATAACAACTGACTCTGTTATGTAAAAAATTCATTCACAGACAATAGTACATTGGAAGGGGTGAATTCCAGGGTAATGGCAATCAATTAATTAAGATGATTTCTGTGGGGGCAAGCAACGGCGTCTTGCAATCAGGCTGCGACCAGGAATGGTTGCAAAATATGGATGGCAATCAGAACTAGTGGGGCATAGATTTGCGAACTGGACGGGATAAAATGGCTCCTGGAAGAGAGGTCAGGAGTTAATACCACACGAAAGAGAAAGGAAATCTCCCTATAAAAGTATTACACAAATGCACGTTCTTAAATTCTAAACATTACGTAGCCCAGATTATAAATATAAGAAAGCACTTAATCATAGTCTTGGAATCGTGGTGGATTAAGCTTTTGAAACAAGGAACACGTGCTCGCCGTCACACAAAGGGGGAAGCTTGGGAGAAGGGTTTAAGCTTGAAGTTAAATGAGAGATATGGAAGGAAGTTACTGAAGAGAGACAGGAGGTGACTGTCGCCAAATTCACTCTCGGCTTACCTATTTCAGACAAATAATTGAGCTCCAAAATACCACGTCTCGGGCGTATGATTGTGAAGTTGAGCCGTCACCTGAGACAGAGATGTGGCCGGACCGGTAGCTGGACAGAGTCTGATCTCTCTTTCTCGAGCGATGACATCGGAGCGATAGTCTTTACCTGAAAGTGAATTCCTTGCCAGTAAAAAGATCAAAGGAATAGAGGTCTTAAGGATAATGAGCCTAAGGTTTAAGGTGATAGCTCTCCCCCGAGTGGTTTACGCCCTAATGTCTATTTCCTCCCTGAGCCTACTTTGAAAACATTACCCCAGAAGGGGGGGAAATCTAGGTGTGTGCTGGTACTGGGGGGGTTGAAGGAGGGAGATCTATTGTGTAGTAGGCCCAGGCATTTTCTGAAGGCTACGATGGCATGCATCCTGGGTCCACATAAGTGGAAAACAGCTTGGTTCCGCCATATTGGCTCAATTATAAGTTAACTTAGATGATGGATTTTCACTGGAAATTAGTTAGATGGCGGCTAACTAGGGGGAGGAATGTAAATCCTTGACAAATATATATATATATGTATGTGTGTATATATATAAAATATATATAAACACATATATACAGTATATATACATACATTTTATATATATATATATATATATATATATATATATATATATATATATATATATATATATATATATATATATATATATATATATATATATATATATATATATATATATATATATATATATATATATATATATATATATAAATGAGCCAACCAACCCAGCTTTTGGAAAACTGTTAAGATAGCTATTTCCATTACATTGCCCAGCATCTTTGACATTTTATATTTCACCCTTCCACTTAAAGGGCATCAGGAGTGTCACCATTCATCTCAGTGACCTCAAAAACTATGGATTAGACACTAATATCTGATGTTTTTTTATTATATTTACATGTCACCCCCTTCCCCCCACCCCGTGATGTCTTTCCCACCCACAGTATTCTTTTCCAGATATGTATACCGAAATGAGGTATGATAAATTCGTAGATTTTAATTAGTTACTAAGTCTACAAGCAGCCCTGTTTCAGGGAAGCCCTTCGCACCCCTGCCCCCTTTGGTGCCCTTTGGTGCTAGTGATGTCTTACCCCCACGGCATTCTCTTCAAGACAGTAAACCATATGTATAGCAAGTTTGGTTGAAATTGCTCAATGCATTTCAGAATTATGCTGAAAAAGACACACAAACACATACATACATCCATTTATATATTTATATATATATATATATATATATATATATATATATATATATATATATATATATATATATATATATATATATATATATATATATATATATATATATATATATATATATATATATACATACATACATACATATATGTGCATCAGCCAGGAGAAAGGTGAAAAGAAATTACTTGAACTGAGCACTTTCATGTACTTCTACACCTCATCAGGGTTCAGTACAAGTACCTGAACCCTGATTAGATGAGAAATGCATGAAAGTGCTTTAGGTTCAATTAATTTCTTTTCACCCTTTCCTGGCTGATGCATATATAATCATCGTATGTCTCCAGTGATTTACTGTAATATATATATATATATATATATATATATATATATATATATATATATATATATATATATATATATATATATATATATATATATATATATATATATATATATATATATATATATATATATATATATATATATAATATATATATGTATGTATATTTATTGTAAAGATTGGCGCCTCAATAAGCTACAAAAGCGCCCGCCTTTCTGCTTTGCTTGGCCGATAGATAGGCCACTGTCTATTTGAACCTGTGAGGAGTAGTGAAATCTGTTTCGGGTTAGTTTCAAGCAGTAATATTCAGGGTTTCTAAGGCACGCTCAGGAGGTAATCTTAGCCTAGGTCAGTAACTGGCTGGCGCCTTTTTCTATGGTACAGAAGCGTGACCCGGTCAGGCCATCGCCCCCGCTACACCCATCCAGAAGAAATAAAAGGCCAGGGCGCCAGGAGCTCACTCTCACGCGCAGTCCAGTAGCTAATGTAGGAGGTCACGAGTGCAGGCCTACCCCCCCACTCTTTCCCTTGTCGCCACATGGAAGTAGCCGCCCTTTGCTTTGTACTCCATCCACGTGGCTAGTATCCATTTCAAGTGGGGAAGTGCAAATCCCAAAGCGAGTGGAAACTCAACTGCAGCCTTCATCATCACAAGGGCGCCCTTTTCCCGCACCCGACCTACGACTTGAAAGCAGTTCCTTGGTGAGGGAGGCCCTTGCCTACACACACACGTGAACCCTGGCAGAAGACACGGAGAAGGACTTGGACGACGCTGGATGCAGACGTCAGCCTTAAGCCCCTACTATGTGGTAAAGTACCCAGAAAGAGTTGCTTAGTCACGTTATGTTCGCCCTTGTGCATTTATTAAACTTCTGGGCCTATAACTTGGTATTCCCTGAGCTTCTTGGTTCAATCCCGGCCCACGTGTTCACTGCCTTCTTGCTCTAAGTCACTAGTCAAGCCTCGAGGATGTCCTTGGCACCCTCAGCGCACTCTCGAGTAAAGCATTCCCCAAATTCCAGCCTTAGATTGTAACCTGGGTCCTCATATCGTTTCAGAAGGACGATCGTGGCAGAATTCTCCTTGGTCCGTGTTCCTGGTATTCCCAAGCTTTCCCCCCCCCTCGGGAGGACTTCTGCAGCAGCAATTTAACGTGTTTTAATTCAATTTCCCTTTTGATCTTGTTTGTCATGTAAATATACCTATTTTTGTATCCACGTGTTTCACGCACTTCCCTTTGAGATCGAGCCCTCAGCTCCTGTATAACTCCTTTTATTTTTTTGTTTTATATGTTCCTGGTTATCTTTCAAGGCCATTGTGGGGGTAAAGTACTGAATATGGAGACTTAAGAATTACCTGCACTAGGAAACATATAAAAATGGCGACCTGGCCAGCGATTCTCGTAACGATTGCATCCCCCCCTCCCCGTTTGTTCTTTGTGTTGCAATTTGTAAAATCAGCAATTAGCTCAGCTAAGCTGGATACGAGACAGATTATGAACCTTTGAAAAGCCAGCGCAACAGGCCAAGGAAATTCTGCGTAAGTAAACTGTGTTTATTTAGTGTAGGAGACTTTAGCAAACATGACTAAACCTAGGAATTTTTTTTCATAGTAGGGCGCATGTTAAAGGAAAACGAGAGAGAGGATCGCCGAAATTTAGCTTTTGAAAGCCTTTGCACGTGGCTTGCATGCCATTTAAGTAGGTTATATAGGTACTAACCCATTAAAGAAATAGTGCGCGTATTCCTCCTGTGAAAACCGGCGATTTCTAAATCGAATCCTTAAATAGGCACGAGAAATTGACTGGAAACATGTGTTCGAAAGTCAGACTAGCATCGCTGACTCATTTTACTCTCTCTCTCTCTCTCGTTTAGAAATAGGGCGAAATCGTATATTATGCTAGGCTAATGCGAAGGACTGATAAGAGGTCAACAACTGTTGTTTTGTTCCCTCAGTTCGGGGAAGTACCGGATCTGTGTACAAACATTAACGTCATTCATTCATTCGTTGCAGACAGCTGGCCCAGCGGCCTAGCAGATAAACAGACCGGGAGGGGAAATGGCCTTGACCAACATTCGTAGCCCAGTTAGGAAATGTGTGAAAATTTGTTTGTTTGATTTTCTTTGCTCTCCCTTGGCTCGCTCCACCAAATTGTTTTGCATTATTGGGGGGTCTGACATTATATGTTCTGTATTGTTCTGTTTTTTTGTGCTTTGTTTTGTGCTTTTACTACGGCTGTGTGTGTTGCCTATCTGTTATGAATTTGGGATTACCACCCACCTAATTGCCCTTGAGAATAACACTTCTCTCATAAGTAAGTAAAACTAGCGCTCTCGCTAATCAGACCCCATCTGTGCGGGAATTCTAGGGAGCCTATATATATTCCATTTTAGTCCCCAACTAAGCCTGCCTTGTCGGTAATTCGGGAGACCCATATATTCCAATCTAGTCCCCAAATAAGCCCGCTTGTCGGTAATTTGGTGAGACCAATTCGTTTTCAATTCAGTCCCCAAATAAGCCGGCCTTGTTGGTAATTCGGGAGACCCATATATTCCAATCTAGTCCCTAAATAAGCCCACCTTGTCGGTAATTCGGGAGACCCATATATTCCAATCCAGTCCCCAAATAAGCCCGCCTTGTCGGTAATTCGGGAGACCCATATATTCCAATCCAGTCCCCAAACAAGCCCGCCTTGTCGGTAATTCGGGAGACCCATATATTCCAATCTAGTCCCCAAATAAGACCGCCTTGTCGGTAATTCGGGAGACCCATATATTCCAATCTAGTCCCCAAATAAGCCCGCTCGTCGGTAATTTGGTGAGACCAATTCATTTTCAATTCACTCCCCAAATAAGCCCACCTTGTCGGTAATTCGGGAGACCCATATATTCCAATCTAGTCCCCAAATAAGCCCGCCTTGTTGGTAATTCGGGAGACCTATACATTCCAGTCTTTTCCCCAAGTCAGCCCGTTTGTCGGTACCTTGGGAGACCAGAGAATTCCCATTCCTAATTCCCCGCTGTAGCCTGCTGTGCCATGGCGGGAGATCATTCATACGTCCTTTGGGGAAAATTCCAAATTCCCACAGCTCTGGAAAATTAATTCTGTGTGTTACTTGCGTCCTCTCCCACCTGCAAAATGTCGACAAGATCTCAGCAGAGCGAGGATTTCAAGTTCTTCATGTCCTCCGGGAAGGAACTCGGCCTGTCCGGGAGAGAACTAAGAGACTGGGTACAGGAGAGGATGGACGCAATACAGGCAGAGAGACAGGCTCAAGAGAAACGAGAAGAGGCGTAAAGGGAAGAAAGGGACAAGCAGCGTGCCCATGAACTCGCGATGCTGCAACGGCATGGCCCTTCGCCTCCACCTGCCACCCAGGGGATGAGCGCCTTCAGCCAGGCTTCCGCCTGCATGCCAAAATGGACGGAGGCCGAGCCCGAGGTGTGGCTCGACAGTCTTAAAGGCCTGCCCCTGAGTGCAGCCGAACTCTCCCTGGTGTTGGGCAAGTTCCTTGGAGGGAAGGCCCTTATTGCCTACAAAGATCTCCCACCGGAGGAGCAGGAAAATTGGGATGTCGTCCGCCAGACTATCGCCAAGGCGTACGAAATAACCCCTGAATGCTGGAGGAGGCGCTGGCGAGGGCAAGCTAAGGAAGTAAATCAGACCTGGGCAGACTGGGCCTATCAGTCCGAGCGCGCCCATGTCAAATGGTTCGAGTCCGTGGGCCTTATGACCCTCAATGAGGTAATGGAACAGATGAAAATAGAGCACTTCCTACTCTACGCCCCTCCGTCCCTCGCCATGCACGTCGCCAAGAAGGAGCCTAGGACGTTGGTAGAATGCTGTTGCATCGCCGACTCCTGGGATACTCATCACCCCCAGGAGAGCTCCCTGCAGCGCAAAATTACTCCACCCGCCTTCCTTTTAGGTGCCCTTCCGCCGAAGAATGGGCAATCACAGAAACCCGTTGTGTGCAGGTTCTGTAAAAAGATCAGGCATTCCAAAGAACAATGCTGAAGTAAACCACCAGAGCCTCATTCTCTCGGACAACCCTCTAATAAGTCGCCTGCACCCTCTGCAGGGGCAGTGCGAAGAGATTTCAGCCAAACCTTTTGCATGGCGTGCAAGGTTTATGGCCACTCTCCCTCATGGGCAAAATGCCCTAGAAATAATAAGTCCGGTAATCCTGCCGTCGCCCTGGCAGTTACAAATCCCGAGTCCTTAGGCCCTCCAGCCAAGGGTCCCATATATGTGGCACCTCCTCGAGGTAGATACTCAGCACGCCAGGTCAAGGCATTTGACTACTCTGGCGTGCAAATTTCCCTCATAAAGAAAGACAAAGTGCCCTATGGAGCTATCATGAACCGACGCAAACTCGTCACAATTGATGGCATCAACGAATTCAAGATGATCCTCCCTACGGTCCAACTGAGGGTCACCCAACCCCACATAGCCAGGACCCTTCGTCTCGCTGTAGCGAAACACATTCCAGGAGGCTATGACATCCTCCTGGGCCAGGACTTTACGTCCCCCTCCAAACCACGACAATTACAGGGTCCAAATTCCCCAACTAATCCTCCAAATCTGAGTCCAGTGCCCGTCACGGCATCAGTGCCAGTGCCCGAGGCCTCCGCCAGATCTCCCTTCAGGATAATCTCGGCTATCAACTCCTCTGCCAGTGCCACTTAGGCGCACTGAACAGTGCCAATCTCCGTCCGTCCGTCCAGACGAGACCACTACCACATCACTACCAGCACCAGTGCCAACGTCAGTGCCAGAGCACGCCCCTGATCCCCCTCCAAGGGATCCAACTCTAAACACCCCCCTCTTCGCCCGGCTTGGTGCCGCTGCCAGTGTCGGTAACAAGAGAGACGGGTTCTCCTGACCCCAGCAGAGGCTCAACTAAAGGCACAGATTCGCAACCTGGGCCTGAGCTGGTCACTACTGCATGCGAGTCAACCACGCCCCCTCGGTCCATTCCCTCTCTCTCGCCGCCCGCCGCAGATACCTTCGCGAGTCATGATTCTGCCCTGCCTCTCTGGGCCAATGAACTCTGCGAACTGCGCCGATTAATGTCCAAGATGGCGAACAAAATTCCTGTGTCAGTTGTCGCAGCAGCTGACCCAGATGGCACCCCTTGCCGCCCTTCGGCCTCGGGCCCTCCGATTGTCCGGCCAAGGACAACGGTCCAAGGAAGAGAGGCTCGCGGCAGAATTACCACGGGCATGGGCGTTCACAAGTAGTCCACAACGAGCTCCCGAGCTCTTCTGGCACCTGTGCAAACTTGGCATAGGGCCACTTCTTCATCTTTTGAACATCTTGGCACCTCTCATCCAGAAGAGGATGTCAAGGCCTCCCGCTATCGTCTTCCTTTCCTTTGGAATTTCTATCCCTCATCCTTCTCTGTCGATCTTTCCTTTACACTTTCCCCTAATTACCACTGCAAGAGGCAGTTAACATATGGGATATCATCCCCTTTAAAAATGCATTCCTCATTTTGACCTTGAAGCAGTAAGAGAGACAGAGTGGGAAGTGGCACGCCCTTACACCAGTACCTTGGCACAAGGCAGGCGTGTCAGCTCTTCCTGAAAGGGTCGCGCCCTTTGGGTTTCCTTTCCCAGTCCTTGGGCTGAGAGTTAGTTCTGACCGTCGCCTATTGGCAACAGACGTTAGATTAGTACATAAACCATAAATACCTCACTCTGTTATCCTTCATTTTTCTGCATATATCATTTACTTTTTCATTTAATCTTTTTTTTTCTATTTGTTAACGAATCTCGAGTCACAAGACTCCTGCCCTTGCGAGTTTTAACGTTACCCTTTTAATACCAGCGGCGTGTCCCGCCCCTCAGTAAGAAGTCACATCCTTCGTTTGTCATTCTGTGTAGTTTTCTTTTTTTTTATTTTATTGAGTCATTTTTTTGTGGAGAATTCATTCCCTGTCCAGTCCCCCTCCATTTGTTTATTTTCCCATTCCTACTTCGAGCAAGTAGCTATTTATAACTTACACCTGAGTTGTAGGCCGTGGAAGTAAAAATTTAGAGTTGTTTAAGTTAGCGAATTAAAACCCGCGAATGATCTCTTTGCCTTGCCCGCTCAGTGAGCTGTCAGACTCCTGTCACTTCATTTTAGCGCTCGCTGGAGGTATTAGCTACTCATCGAGTTTGTAAACAATTATTGTCCACCGATTGGAAAGAGGAATTGAATTTTGTTATTACAATTTCTAGTAAAGGGGATATCATTTAAAACCAACGGTGTGTTGCCACTTATACCGCCTCTTCAAGGCACAACTAATCGCATGCATGTAATTCCAGCATAGCAGTAAGCAGTTGGTTGTTTTAAATTTGTTTTCATTGTACATCCTGCCTTTTATTTTATTTTATTTTTTTTTTTATTTTGTGACTTTGAAGTGTTCTCTGTTTATTTTGTTGAGTGCCTTTTTACCCTCAGTAGAGTAAAGCGAGTAAAGCAGGTGTAGAATCAGCACTTATGAAGTATTTCTGCAATAATTAATTTGCAAGTAAGGGTACCTTCTTATTGTATGTTCTAAATTGCACTCTGCACCTAGAGTAAACCAGTTTGTCATTGATCAGTATTGTAGCAGAGTTTTGTAAATAAAGTAAAATAACAGTTGTAGCAAAGCAGAAGCTAGAGTAAAGTTGAACGTTTTCTTTGCTCATTTTTTTGCTGTTATCGACATTCGTACCCGATTGAAGGTGTGAATGTCATCTTGCAGGGGGAGCTGTAAAGATTAGCGCCACAATAAGCTACAAAAGCGCCCGCCTTTCTGCTTTGCTTGGCCAATAGATAGGCCTCTGTCTATTTGAACCTGTGAGGAGTAGTGAAATCTGGTTCGGGTTAGTTTCAAGCAGTAATATTCAGGGTTTCTAAGGCACGCTCAGGAGGTAATCTTATCCTAGGGCAGTAATTGGCTGGCGCCTTTTTCATTGGTACAGAAGCGTGACCCGGTCAGGCCATCGCCCCCCCTACACCCATCCAGAAGCAATAAAAGGCCAGGGCGCCAGGAGCTCACTCTCACACGCAGTCCAGTAGCTAATGTAGGAGGTCACGAGTGCAGGCCTCCCCGCCTCCTCTCTTTCCCTCGTCGCCACATGGAAGTAGCCGTCCTTTGCTTTGTACTCCACCCACGTGGCTAGTATCCATTTCAAGTGGGGAAGTGCAAATCCCAAAGCGAGCGGAAACTCAACTGCAGCCTCCATCATCACAAGGGCACCCTTTTCCCGCACCCGACCTACGACTTGAAAGCCGTTCCCTTGGTGAGGGAGGCCCTTGTCTAAACACACATGTGAACCCTGGCAGAAGACGCGAAGGACTTGGACGACGCTGGATGCAGACGTCAGCCTTAAGCCCCTACTATGTGGTAAAATACCCAGAAAGAGTTGCTTAGTTATGTTATGTTCGCCCTTGTGCATTTATTAAACTTCTGGGCCTATAACTTGGTATTCCCTGAGCTTCTTGGTTCAATCCCGGCCCACGTGTTCACTGCCTTCTTGCTCTAAGTCACTAGTCAAGCCTCGAGGATGTCCTTGGTGCCCTCAGCACACTCTCGAGTAAAGCATTCCCCAAATTCCAGCCTTAGATTGTAACCTGGGTCCTCATATCGTTTCAGAAGGACGATCGTAGCAGAATTCTCCTTGGTCCGTGTACCTGGCATTCCCAAGCTTTTCCTCCCCTCCTCCCCCTTGGGAGGACTTCTGCAGCAGCAATTTAACGTGTTTTAATTCAATTTCCCTTTTGATCTTGTTTGTCATGTAAATATACCTATTTTTGTATCCACGTGTTTCATGCACTTCCCTTTGAGAACGAGCCCTCAGCTCCTGTATAACTCCTTTTATTTTTTTGTTTTATATGTTCCTGGTTATCTTTCAAGGCCATTGTGGAGTAAAGTACTGAATATGGAGACTTAAGAATTACCTGCACCAGGAAACATAAAAATATGTATATATATGTATTTATGTTAGGACTCTAACGAGATTATATTTCATCTACCTGGAAAGAGTGGTATACGTGACTGTGGCAGAGCATCTTTCTCTCTTTTTCCCAGACACTCTTTCGTGCATTTTCTCTCTCTCAAACCAACCGCTAAAATACTGCTGTAAAACAAAAGAAATCCATCCTACAAAAATAGAGTTTATTAAGCAAAACTAACAATTAAACAAGCAAATGAAATTATGCATAATAGATAATTAATCCCAGTTAAGCTTTATCGTAAAAAGAACAAACCAAACCACTGTAGGGGAACATAATGTGTGGGAATTAACTCCCACTTCTGACAAAGTCTCCAAGTCTAGCAACATTAGTTACAAAGTCTGCTAGCAACACCTCCAATGTCTTTCTTCCACAGTTCCTTTTGAAATGATCACTTCCCACTATGGTTATGTTACTTGCATGTCTGTGCAGATGTGTGACCTTCCCAGTTTATGTATGGTTCCATTAAAAATCAAAGCTCACCCAGTGTACAAACACATAGAAGCACATGAGATAAATGTTAAATAATGACAAAGGAATATTCACTAAAATAATAAGGCATGTAAAGGTTAGTGATTTTCCTGTTTCTACTCACTCTCCAGCAAATGGGCATTCCAATTCCCAGTGTGTCCGAAGCACGTCCTTCCAGACTGGTTTTCACAAAGGAGTGAGCAATCTATCACAAATCCTTTCGCACTTAGCGGTTTCGTATTGCACGAACGGATTACCGTTTCTTTTTAAATACACACAGAAATCTGGCTAGAACTGGGCCTCAGGCTTCTGGAACAACCTATGCGAACACTAACCTCCTTTCCATGTGTCAGTATCCAGGCGCTCTCTGAATGACATTAAGCTCACCAATGCTCAATGCTGAATTGCATAGAATAATATATATATATATATATATATATATATATATATATATATATATATATATATATATATATATATATATATATATATATAAATATATATATAATATATTATATATATATGTGTATATGTGTGTTGATGCCACACCAGGCGTGTGTCGAAGGGATTATAGTGAATCGGAGTAAAATTCCAAAAATGAATTTTGATTATTTAAAGTTGTTTGATGGAGTGATGTCCTTTTGCTCTAGTATATTTCTTGTTTAATTGTTGATACCTCACACTTGTTTTGATAAACTTAGTTTGATTTTTCACGTGATTAACAAGCTTTTTAAGGGATCACTGTTACCTTTAGATCACTCAGTGGTAATTTTTATTGTTAGGAGAGTTCAGGTATCTGGCAGAAGTGAAGTAAATTTTTGAATTCTGTGATTAAATGTGTAATAACCAGGTACTTGGAACAGATCGTGACTATATATATATATATATATATATATATATATATATATATATATATATATATATATATATATATATATATATATATATATATATATATATATATATATATATATATATATATATATATATATATATATGTAGAATCTACTGGTCACTTTTACCAGACACATATGTAATTCTAATAGCCGCAATATATGAGTAGATTCTACATATATATTTCAGCCTAAAAAGCAATAAAAACAATTGCCCACTTGGCTACGATGGTGAGGATGGGTCTATTCCAACTCTAATAAATATATCTGAAAATGACAGTTATATGTATGTACGAGAGGCAATAGACTTTTATCCTTCTCATGGTCAGGTCGGCAACGCGACCTCCTTGTGATTATGGTAACATGGGTTCGTTTCCCGCGACCGGCCTTCACAGTCTCTTCAAGTTCTTGCGTTCGGATCTCACGGCTTCGTAGTTACAAGCATATCCAAGAAAGTGCGAAGAATTCGAGAAGTTAAGAGGGCATTGTGGCTATGAGAATTACATATATATATATATATATATATATATATATATATATATATATATATATATATATATATATATAGAATGAATTTTATCACATATGATTCATATACAAGCAATATATGAACGTCCTTTATATCCAATATATTATAGGAATTTATAGTTTAATATATATATATATATATATATATATATATAATGAATTTTATCACATCACCATGATTCATATATAAGCAATAAGCTATATATACGTCCTTTAATATCAATATATTATAGAATTTAGTAGATTATATATATATATATATATATATATATATATATATATATATATATATATATATATATATATATATATATATATATATATATATATATATATATATATATATGTATATATATATATAAATTTCTGACTCACGTCAGGATCGAACCCAGGTCTTTCAGGTGGAAGGCAAGGGCGCTATCCACTAGGCCACACAAGTCTAAAAAAGTTTGAACCTGAGAGCAACTGCACCCAAGGAATTACCTGGGCAAGCTAACTGCTTGCATACCAGTAAGTTTTCCCCAACACACAATCACCTGAAAGACCTGGGTTCGATCCCGACGTGAGTCAGAAATTTATTTCTGTTCTACACGTGATTGTGTGTTGATTATTTCTATCTTATTCACTCAGAAGGGATAATTCGAATGGAATGCAGTCTATTTGGTCTTTGCTGAGTCGGGAAGTTGGGGAAAACTCGCTGGTATGCAAGCAGTTAGCTTGCCCAGGTAATTCCTTGGGTGCAGTTGCTCTCAGGTTCCAACTTCTTTTAGACTTGTGTGGCCTAGTGGATAGCGCCCTTGCTTTCCACCTGAAAGGCCTGGGTTCGATCCCGACGTGAGTCAGAAATTTATTTCTGTTCCACACGTGATTTGTGTTGATTATTTATTATTTATATATATATATATATATATATATATATATATATATATATATATATATATATATATATATATATATATATATATATGTGTGTGTGTGTGTGTGTGTGTGTGTGTATGTGTGTGCGTGCGTATCTACATATAGAATACCTTCAAGCGTGCACATGGTTTGATTTTGCAAGGTGCGTGTTCATTTGCTCATATTTTTTTTTTTTTATAATAAATTGTCCTCCCCTTCTATGTTGTAAAACAGGAGTGAATGGTTACTTACTTAATGTTTATACTTCGTGTTTTCGTTCCATCACATGGCTTTCTTATTCTTCCCCAGGTGGATCAGCACCATCAAGACAATGTTGACGACGTCCGTCACTATAACATTTCCGGAGATGAGATGTCAGTTGCCGCATCTCTCTCATCTCTAGCGTCAGGTAATGTCAAAAAGAGCTGGAGATTTCTGTAGTTGCTTTTCTTGTTCCTGTTTGTGGCGTCTGTTGCATTTTTATTCTGAACTCTTTTGTATGAATTCATTTCCTGTTATGGTGGAAAATTTTCCTTATTATTATGGCTCTACTTTGTGTTCATTTGACTTAGGATTTCCAATCATTTATTTTGAAGTGTTCGCTCTCATACCTGTATATTCTATTTAGTAATTTTTAAATAAAACATTTTCTTTTCGGTATTAGATAACGGCATTAATTGTTTCTTAGGTTAAATAACTACCCAATGAAAATGGATAATATTCATAACAATTTTTTTTTCTGATTTTAGGCTTCCATTCCACCACAGGATCGTCCAAGAGCGACATTCCCTTCGATTACAAGAACGACTGGGGTCAGCGCTTCGAAAGGATTGCCCAGATATACGGGAGAGAGTCAGACCAAGACGAAGACAGCGAGTACGAGTTTCCAGATCTCCCAAAGGAGAAGAAGACGGTGTCCATGCCAGCAACTGCCACCATCAACCCTAAGAAGACCTCCGTCAGTTTCGCTGCGAATGAAGCTACTAGCTGCTACACCCTACCTGCTTCCTTGAAGAAGAAGAATACCACATGCTCTCCCTCGTCTTCTAATCCCTCATCGCCTCTACTTAGAAGGAACGGGGACTTAAAGAGGAACTATTCTGGGGGTTCAGGAGCAATGACCTTGAAAGCTCCACCTAAAAGTATCATTAAACCTAATGCCACTGAAGGTGATGGCCGCAACCAGATGCCATCCAGGGAGTGCCGTGAAATGATCACTACCACTACGAACAGCAAAAACGGTGTGGAAACTTGGTGCTGACTTAGTTCCAGTTAAACGAATCTGCATATATGATTAATACATCTATTAACTTTAGAAAGGTCCAAGTTTGATGCTGAAGATTAATGAGAGTAGTTTCTCTTCTGAAGTGGGTATTTTAATGGTATATCAGCTGTTTTTCGAAAAAACAGCTTAGTGTGTGAAATGTTTTCACTGCTGCCCCCTTTTAACGATAGAAAATGTCATTCATCTCAAACTAAGAGTGTTTCTCTTCCTACCATGAGAAAACCCCGTAATTTACTAAACTATTCTGTGAATGACTTGCTTAATAGCACGCAAAGAGATGTGATTGAGGATGGACCTCTCATTTCGTGCTGTGCATTACCTTTTGTTCTCCCATTTCTGGTCTTATGTAATATGTTTCTCTGTGAAATGGAGAACATGAGCGTTGCAAATAAGTGTTTTTGTCAATAAGCATATGATGTCCACTTATGCGCATATGGTGTAATGTATATAAACAAGTGCTAAATATGTCCTGATATCTCAGTGGAGTACTGCAGTCTTTGGTCTGCAGCAGTTGCATTGAAACATTTTATGTATATCTTACTCGATAAGCATTTGACTAATAAATGTGTCGTAGGATGATATTTATTTGGTTACAATGAGGCAGCATTTCCACCATTGAAGTTACAAGGATAACTGGAATGCTTTTCGCGAAGTTGCTGTGAAGTTCAGATTGTGCTGAGTTTTCACTGGAATATTTAAAGTAGATTCGATGAAATGCTTGCTGCAGGATCTAGAGCAATTAAATCATGTTTTGTACGACTGCAGACTAATAGTGAAATATCGGTTTCAGTTTCAACTGCAACAGGTCACTGATGAGTCCACTGCAGTTACGGTGGAGTATTGATTTTAAAAAATAATCTCCATCTAAGTAATCTCCATCTAAATTACATTTAGAAGAAATGATCACAGCTCGAACAAGAGGACAGTATTAAAACTGGTTTACACTGCTGTAGAGAAGTGATCCAAGTGTGACTGGAGATTAGTTCGAAAAATGGGTTACTTTGGTGCACTGAAGTGTCTACGTGTTTCAGAGGAATATTTAAACTCCAATGAAGCTGCACTGGATCTTAAGGGAATTGCTGTCTTTATTACGGTAGAACATTTTAAAGTTTATGATGCTTCTTCGGCGGAATTTTCAAAATAAGTTCTAATTACAATTAAGAATCGCCATACATGGCTGTGATGCCAGCAGTTTAAAAAAAATGCTTATCCACTTAGAGTAAATAAATCATGGTTTACTTTATTTGGTTTAAGAAAACTTTCACCAGTCAGATCAAATCAGCCTTGTTCACGGAGTCTGCAGTTTCTCATCTCTATGGGATGGAGTATTTAACTATAAATGCCTGTTCATTTTTATATAAGTTAGAATTAAAAAAAACTTCCGAAGAGTGAATTTTGAAATAATTTGTCATACGTTAGGAATTCATTGACGAGAAACGTGGTCAGAATTAAGTATTTTATTCAACAACAAAAAAAAAAAAGATAAAAATGAAAATGAAAATGCACCCCCAAGTGTTCTTCTTTCATGTCATCTTTTAAAGATGATCTAAAGTCCATCACAGAAATATATCGAATGCATTTTTATATTCTGTTTATTTTTGTATTAAAGGGGCTTATATTTTGTTAATTACCTAAAACTTTTATTTAATGAGAGTACACTTCATAGTTCAGCATAGGATATATATATGTGTGTGCGTGTGTGTGTGTATGTTTATGTGTGTATGTATATACATCAATGCTGTAACTAATACCGATCTTGGTGATATAATGAAAACAAGATCTCAGTAAATGTAATTTACTAGTACCCAATTAATCCATAAATATTTTCTAATCAGTTGTTACCTGCGGGTGGAATGTGCACTGCCTCATTGACCTATATAAGACAGGAAAATTTGTTTGGCTAGTCAGTCGTAAGACTATATGCCATAATGTTTAGTGATGATTCGGTTATTCAACAAAATGACTGATTTTTAGACAATAGTTAAAATAGTACCATACTTTTTATAACAGTCGAAAAACCTGTGGTTTTTAGATTTTTAAAAATATATATTTTTTCCTAGTTTTCGCCTCGTATTCTTTATGTAAATAATTCACGGGTATATTTTGTACTAAGGTTGTAATTTTCTTGCAGTGCCTGGTGACCCAGTCAAATTGATTCCCGAAAACCATGTGTGTGTGTGTGTGTGTGTAGTTTCCTAATAATACTAATTGAATTACAAAAGCCCATTTTATATTTAGATTACTGCC
This sequence comes from Macrobrachium rosenbergii, assembly GCF_040412425.1. Taxonomy (NCBI): domain Eukaryota; kingdom Metazoa; phylum Arthropoda; class Malacostraca; order Decapoda; family Palaemonidae; genus Macrobrachium; species Macrobrachium rosenbergii. The sequence continues at coordinate 28,735,374 of NC_089769.1, forward strand.
AGAACTTGGAATATATCTGTTAAGAGATATGGAATATCCCTTCGGAACAGCTATTTGGCCATTGCACTTTGTCTCCGTCTGCTGGGTGGAGTTCGAACCCAGCCCTGGTTTCGGAAATTCAAGTGCTGTTCAACAGTTTAGCTCTAGTTTTGGAAATATGAGTGCTGTTCGAGTCCAACTCTGGTTTTGGAAAATTCGAGTGCTGTTCAGATTCCGTGTTTTTCATTTTTTTAGTTGTAGCATAATGATTTCACATAATTCATATCTCCAGATGGTGAGTGATTTAATATTAGCTTTTAGTTTATTCGATGAGTATCCGATTGAACTCGGACATAATTCGATCATTTTCAAAACTGAACAGATCTTTTCTAGCAAAATGGAAAGGCATGAAAGGACCTTTTTTCTTATTTCACGACCATAACCCCATAACTCTGAGTGCCTGGCCACTGCACTGGCCTGAATACCTCGTTCTTATTCTTTAATGCCCAAATCTCCCCAACAGTATGATAATAACGTAGGTTAGAATGTGAAGTTAGATAGATTTTATTTCTTGCTCCCTTCTTTGTTAATTCTTGTGCAAAAGGGGACTCGTGGAGATATCGTTTAATATTGCTCAATTCGTAGGTCAGTTGAGTTTGTTGTACAATGATTTAAGAGAACCTCAGCTTTTGAAATATAAAATTTTCTATATATTACAATATTATCTTTATTATTACTATCTGTGATATGTATTACGTTTCGGTAGTTTCATAATTATGACTTCTGTAGTTGTATGTGAGTTACCATAGAAAAATAATAATACTATAAGAACGCATGTTCCTCCCATAAAACACAATAAATACATGTAACTTGTATATCAGAAAAGTGTGAACGTAGTAACCTACTTGATGCACTGCTTACTGGAGTCATACTAACTAACGTATTACATGACGTTGATCCCACGCAGGCAAATACACATACGCTCACGAAAGTGTTCCAGTGTGTCACTGCTGACGCAGCGTTTCCTAACTGGCGCTGAAGTCTTAGTAGATGGCGTTGCGAAAAAATAGTAGTGCAAGTTTCACTGCCATATGTAGAGGAAAAAGATTTATCACTAACTCAGTATGAACAGGACGTAAGAGTAACGAGAATGGCGATGAAAATTTGGTTCTCATTTCATTGGCTTAGAATTCCGTTGAAGAAAAGTATGAAGAAACATTTAATGAATTCAAAGAAAACACAAAATCTGTTCAGTCACCCCAAATCTCTTCGCCTGGATTGCAATTAAGATGAGATTTTTCCCTTCACGGTTGCTAAATAGGCATAGGGTACATGGATACAAACAAAAATGTGAAGCTTTCCAGTTGCTGCATCATTTACACTTTCGTGAGCTGCTTCCGTTTTAAAACTCGAGCTGTTCCCGAGATGAGCCTTTTCAATGTCAGATAGAGAAAAGAGTTTAATTATTAAGGCACAAAAATTATTAAATTCGAATTCGTTGGGGCCTCCTCAATAACTTACATCTAAAGGGCGTTATAAATGATAAGTGTATATGCAACAGTCACGACATCTCTTGTTTCTAAACCAGACTGTTTCAAAGCACTTATTACTTATAATTCCTTTTGGGTGTTATTTATTCAGAAGGTATAATTCATTGGATATTACACGATATTTGATAAATACATACATATACATGCGCGCAAACACACTATATGTACATATATATACATATATACATATATACATGTATATACATACATATATATAGAT